>NC_066877.1:32907054-33014554 GCF_022985175.1 Labeo rohita
TATTATTATATAGGCCACTTATTTAAAACGTTTGATGTTACTAAATAATATTTATTATTAAACTGGTGCATATAAATGAAATTGCTTAAAAAAGTAATTAAAAGTTTGGCCATATAAATGAAAATGATATGAATACAATTCTTGAATATAGTTCTTAGGAAAAAATGTCTACATTATTTTAAGTAGATGTTTTTTTTTGGACAACAGAGATCATAAACATGCATTAAAAATTATTTCATGCTTACCTAAAAATTAAAAAATAAAAACATTCACAAAAATAAGACCCTTTGTATCCTTGATTGATAAGAAAAAAACAAAATGAAGACAAAAATACAGATTATTATTATTATTATTATTATTATTATTATTTTCAACAGCCCTGTATTAAATAGTAAATTGTATGTAAATTAATTATTATTACTTTTATTATACAGGCCATTTCAAATGGCTGATGTTACTAAATATTATTTATTATTAAACTGGTAAATATAAATGAAAATGGTTTTAAAAAAATTGTAAAGTTGGTGCATATAAATGAAACATATATTAATATAGTTCTTGAGTATAGTTAGGGGAAAATTGCTAGATTATCTTAAGAGGAAACAAAGTAAAACAGACAATTATTTTTTTGTTTACCTAAAAATATTATTATTATTATTCATTCATTCATTATATAGGCCACTTAATCATATCTGATTTTACTAAATATTATTTATTACTAAATTGGTGCATATAAATGAAAAAAATAAAAAAATAAAAGTTGGTGCATATAAATGAAAATGATACGAATATAGTTCCTGAATATAGTTATTATGGAAAAATGTAAGGTTTTTTGATTTTTTTTTATTTTTTTTTTTAACATTAAACATTTTAAATTTGCCTGAAAAAAATGGTTTGATTACATCAGTTTTTATTATTATATTTTACTATAATTTTTTTCCCATTTCAAAGGAAATGCATAAATATTAAGATACTGATTCATGTATTAAAAACATGAATAAATAAACATTTTAGAGCTATATTATAAAATATACTGATGTTAAGAAAAAATCTATTTCAAAGGAAAAGCATAAATATTGAGATACTGATTCATGTATTAAAAATATGAATAAATAGATAAACACTTTTTCAGAGCCATATTGTAAATTATAACCATGTTCAAAAAAAAAGTTTCAAAAGAAAAGCATAAATATTAAGATACTGATTCATGTATTAAAAATATGAATAAATAAACATTTTAGAGCTATATGATAAAGTATACCTGTTTAAAAAATCCATTTAAAAGGAAATGCATAAATATTAAGATACTGATTCATGTATTAAAAATATGAATAAATAAACATTTTAGAGCTATATTATAAAGTATACCTATGTTTAAAAAAATCAATTTAAAAGGAAATGCATAAATATTAAGATACTGATTCATGTATAAAAAATATGAATAAATAGATAAACACTTTTTCAGAGCCATATTATAAAATATACCCATGTTCAAAAAAATACATTTCAAAGGAAATGCATAAATATTAAGATACTGATTCATGTATTAAAAATATGAATAAATAAACATTTTAGAGCTATATTATAAAATATCCTCATGTTTAAAAAATATATTTCAAAGGAAAAGCATAAATATTGAGATACTGATTCATGTATTAAAAGTATGAATAAATAAACATTTTAGAGCTATATTATAAAATATACCCTTGTTCAAAAAAACTATTTCAAAGGAAACACATAAATATTAAGATACTGATTCATGTATTAAAATATGAATAAATAGATAAACATTTTTAGAGCCATATTATAAAATAAGCCCATGTAAAATCCCCAAATGTGTTTTTTTTTATTTATTTATTTTTTTTTTAAGTATCAAAATAGCCATAATCGCCCAGCCCTAAAGCCAGAAGCCATTTCTAAAATGCACAGCAGTCATATGATGCATGATCATAGGTGGTGGTACATAACATCAGTGGGTAAAGAGTACTCTATTTTAACCGTCCTGGTGTGGGGGGGCATTGCTGTAAACCCATCAACCTGTCAGGAAGGATGAGCAACCACAGACATCCACCACCCAAAATAAGCCTGGTAACAGCTACTCTTGCGCTTCAATGCTTTTAAATGCAGCTCTGTGTTAGAGAAGATGATGGAACATCCTTGTTCTTCATATTTAGGACAGTAAGCGCTCTATGGGGCAGCTTTAGTTTACTATTGAGCTTGTGCTGGTTGAAAGCATTCACCTTGAGATCATACAAATGCTCACGTCTAAAGCGTGTCAACAATCCGAGGCGATCTTGTAATGAGTTATGTACAGTCCAGAGCTCACATGACAGGAAAGTGAAGTAATCTAGGCGCCAAGTAGCCGCAAAAATAAATCTAACTTATTTTAAACCAGGCTGGCCGGTGGAGTCGGGTTTCTAAGGGAGAGCTGAGGAACGGTAGATGATCCACAACCTGCTCTACTGAACATCTGATTGACCTGTTATGAAAGATGGAGAAATTGCAACAATACTGTGTTTAAATTACAGCGAGTGAACTACATTTCGGTGCTGGTGGGGCCACCTTGTACCTTTAGTGTAAAGTAGTTACTGTAAAAAAAAAAATGTTTATTTTGAACTAGTAAACAAAACAGGTTATTGGGATACATTTTACAATTAAACTCTTTATTTGTTTTTAAAACGTACTAGCAATTTTTTCCCTAGGCAAGGACATTAAATAGTATTTAAACAAATACACAAAACACAAATAAAAACAACTAAAATTGTAACAAAAAAATCCCAAAAAATGTCCAAAAAATGGTGCAAAGCAGCATTAAACTACTGTAACTGTTTTGCTGTGGAAAACGTTGATAAATTCCATTTTTTAACATAAATTAGGGAATCTTTTTCTATTGTTGCTTTCTTAATCTTCTTTTACAGTAGATGAGCTTATTTGGCCATAAAAAATAACAGTTATGCAGCATTTTGTGCTACACTTTTACTCATTGAAATGTAGCAACAATAAAAAAAAAACATTTGTATGTTATTTTTTTCTATGCCAAAATTTCACATTTAATTCAACTGATGTTTCTTTGTAATTTTTTTTGTGAACTGCATTTATTTTTCTACATTTTTTTCAGTCAAGGATCTCAGGGTAATGACATTAAACAGTATTTGAACAGAACTCAACAAAACTGAATTTTAAGTGAAAACATTTTTTTTAAATGCCAAAAATCATTAGGATATTAAGTAAAGACCATGTTCCATAAAACTATGTTGTGCATTTTCTACCAGAAATATATCAAAACTTATTTTTTGATTAGTAATATGCATTGCTAAGAACTTCATTTGAACAACTTTAAAGGTGATTTTCTCAATATTTAGATTTTTTTGCACCCTCAGATTCCAGATTTTCAAATTAAACATTACAAATTAAACAGATTTACTTAAGGGTTTCTGTAGGTTATTATTAAAGCAGAACAAATATCTTTCAATAGGCTCAGAAAAATATTTGTTCATGTTTTAAGACTTTAAGTTTAAATACTTCATTTTAGATTTGCATCTCAAGTAAATGTACATTACCAGTCAAAAGTTTTAAGATTTGTAGGATTTTTAATGTTTTTTAAAGAAGTCTCTTCTGCTTACCAAGCCTGCATTTATTTGATCCAAAATACAGCAAAAAAAATATTGTGAAATATTTTTTACTATTTAAAATAGTACAAATAGAACTGCTTTCTATTTGAATGCATTTAATTTTTATTATTATTATTAATATTTAAAACAGTTAAGCATATTTTTCCGGGATTCTTTGATGAATAGAAAGATGCAAAGATCAGCATTTATCTGAAATAAAAAACTTTTGTAACATTATACACTATACCATTCAAAAGCTTTGGAGTCAGTATAATATTTTTTATTTTTTATTTTTTTGGTGTGAAATTATAGAAATAAATATTTTTATTTAGCAAGGATGCTTTAAATTGACCAAAGGCAATGATAAAGACATTTATAATGTTACAAAATATTTCTATTTCATTTCTGATTCTATTCATCAAAGAAACCTGAAAAAATTCTACTGTTTTTGTACTGAAATTGTACTGTTTTTGCTGTACTTTGGATCAAACAAAATGCAGGCTTGGTGAGCAGAAGAGAATTTTTTAAAAAACATTACAAATCTTACTGTTCAAAAACTTTTGAATGGTAGTGTCTTGATTTAAGGATATTTACAAATTTGTATTAAAAAAAAACAAAAAAACTAAGGATTTGTTTGTACAATGCATGCAACATTGCATGCAATTATTTTATGTTTTTTTAAGAATTTCTGCTCAGATTTAAATTAGCATGAAATATGTGTACATTAACGGTTATATTTTAATGCATCTAAAAATGAAGAATGGGATCACCTTTATTAAACAAAACAATCCCTACTTCAACGTTTGTCACATTGAAAAACTTTCTGAGAGTGACTGAAATTAAATTTGCGCAAAGTCAATTTTGTTATTTGTTGCAGAAGGAGTGAAGGTAAAAGAGAGAAAAAAACAAATTTACAGGCAATTTCAAGACAGTGACAGAATTGATCAGGTAAAAAAGAAACAAACAAGTTCTTAATGAGAAGCTTGTGTTCTCAGTCATTAAGACGGAGCCTAGAGTCTGACATCAGTCTGCAGGAAGATTGCTGGCGGTTCAAGAAAAGCAGGTTTATGACCGATTCAATAAACAGCTCAATATGGGATTTTACAGCAAAATGAAAACGCCGTAGAAACAGTACAAAACTAGATCTGCCATAGCAAAAGTCACTGAAACGATACTAGAGATTACTGAATGGTTGCAGGGGTGTTGCAAAGCAGTTGCAAGCGTGGTTCACTTCCTACTTATGGCTCCCTCAATGCAGTCTGTGGGACTTTGTTCATCTATTTTATCATCCACCAGGTAAAAATCTGATTATTGTGAAAGAAACAACACAACTCTACTAAACCAGCTGTAGGATTTCAATGTTCACAGCACAACAAGCTAGTTGAGATACTACTATGTTTAAAGCTTACCGGTTTGTTAATATATATATATATATATATATATATATATATATATATACACATTAAAAGCATGTATATATTTAAGAAAATGTTATAGTTATATGTATATACATTCAATATACATTCATATATATATTTATATGACATATAAATATATATAGACAAATATTTTTTATATATATACATGCATGTATACATATTTATATATGCGTTACAAATACACACAGTACACACACATATATTATGTAAACACAAAGTTTTTTTCTGCATGCAAAAATTAATCGTTTGACAGCCCTAATAGATATATCAATATATATAAAAGTACATTCAAAATAATTATAGTAATAATAATAATAATAAATGTTTATTGTGATATCTAATATTAACTTATTAAAAACAATAAATAAATACTAATATATACATGTTATAAATAAAACTAAATACTACTACTAATAATAATAAATAATAGCAACAATAATGGTACTATTATTAATTATAATTACCAATAATTAATAATTAATCATTATTTTAATAATATATAAGCTGCATCTATTAATAACAACAAATATCGATATATACATATGTATATAATATTATATAAAATAACATAATAACGAAATAAATGACATATAATAATTATTAACAGTAGTAAATTATTGTTATGATATATAATGACTTATTAAAAAAAATTATATATACATATGTATATAAAAGTACATAGTATTACTACTACTACTACTAATAATAACTAGCCTAATAGCAACAATAATGATACTATTATTAATGATATTGCATGTATATAATATTATATAATGACGTAAAAATGAACTTATAAAATGATTAATAATAGTAAATGAATATTAATATATACATATATTAATATTGATAAAATTACATACAAATAATTAAGTAATAATAATAATAATAGTATTTATTATGATATATAATATTAACTTAGTAAAACAATAAATATACATATATGTTATAAATGTACACACTACTACAACTAATAATAAACAATAGCAACAGTAATGATAGTATTATTAATAATAATTATTAATACTTATTTTTATAATATACAAGCTGCATGTATTAACAACAAATATCAATATATACATATATTCTGTATATAATATTACATAAAATGACAATGACGAAAAAATGATTTACTTAATATCAAAATTATTCATAATAGTAAATGAATATTAATATATACATATATTAATACTGATAAAATTACATATAAAATAATTATAGTAACAATAATAATAACAATTATTATTTTGATATATAATATTAACTTATTAAAAACAATAAATACGGTTATAAGTGTACATACATACTACTACTACTACTACTAATAATAATAATAATAACAATAAACAATAGCAACAATAATGATATTATTATTAATAACACTTATTAATATTTTTTTAATAATATATAAGCTGCATGTATTATTAACAACAAATAGATATATACATATTTATATAATATATAAAATGTAACAACATATAATAATGACAAACAAACACATTTAAAAATAAATGAATGAATGCATGAATGACAAATTAATGACTAAAAATATGTAGAAACAAAACAAAAACACTACCAAAAGGCATCTAGTTGGGAACAATTATTCTCTCAGTTATATAACTCATTATGCTATTCATCAGGTTGTAAAATAGTCATTAACAGAATCACTCTACTCTCATCCCTATACAGCAAACACCTGCAAATCACCTACTTCTCATCACAAGGCAACCGCTCGTTAACAGAGCAATGTGTCAATCGCCACAGCCTAACAACGACTACAAAACTCCCTGTAAAGTCATCCTCTCCACCACATCTCCTTTAAAACACAATTACAAGCTGAATGCTCCTCATTATCTTTTTCAAACAATCCAAGCCGATCGGTCAGTCCATCATCCGTCACACTCACCAACTGTGTGTCAGTCCGTTAGAGGAGGGTTAGAGATCCACTGATTGGGCCTGTAGTTTCCTGCCTGTCCTGCAGGTCGTCAGACTCGCCAGCAGTCTGGTTTGCTTAGTTCTCCAAAGGCTGGTGGAGACCAGCTCCAACGGCACCCATAAACGTAACGCGTATTCAGCAAGCCTTCGGGAACAGCTGCTTTTATTTCAGACCATCTTCTTCTCTCCCCTCCCCTCCCCTCGTTCAGTCCTGCGCACTGCCAGCAGGGCTTTTTTTGGAGGCCTTCATGCCTTTGGTGTCATGCTGGGGAAGCAACAGTCCGTGTTTCTTTCTCGACCTCTCGGTCAAATCAACATTCTGTTTTCAGACAATAAAATCAACATCAAAAGTGCATCTAATCTGAAGGTTTGACCTTGTAAAGCCTGCTGTATCATATTTCATCTGCAAACTTCAAATGCCTCTAAACTGATTAAAACTGCTGAAAAACCTGTTGCACTACACTGCATCTACTACATGCCTTCTGTCGCCTGATTGACATATTAGACTTTTTTAGCAAGTATAAGTAATTTTAGAATAACTGTACAAATGTGTTTTTGCTGTGAAATCTACTGATTTTTATCAAGTGAACGTAAGAATAACTTTTATATTGTTAGTAATATTTCAAAATAATCACTTGCTAAACTGTTTCCTTGATTATACATAAATAATTTTTAATTTTCAGAAAAATCAGGCTAAAATCTGATTATCATCAGGCTTTTGAGCAACGTTTACTTGTTGATCTCTCAATCATTATAGTATTGCATTGCATTATATGTTTTTAAACTACAGAGAAACTACAGAGTTTATTATCTTACTAAGACATTGAGAAATATAGTGACTAACATTTATATGCATTTTATGTAAGCAGTCTGTAATACTACTTATAAAAACCATATTAATTTACATTATAAGCTACTAGAATTGCACCAAACTGCATATTTTGCACAGTTTTAACCTGTGAATGTTTTTAAATTACATTTAATTAAAAAAAAATTTTTTATACACTGTCATTCAAACGTTTGGGATCAGTAAGATTTTTAATGTTTTTACTAGAGTCTCTTATGCTCATAAAAGCTGTACTTATTTGATCAAAAATGTAGAAAAAAACAGTAATATTCTGAAATATTATTGCAATTTCTAATATTGGTTTCCTATTTTAATATACTTAAAAATATAATTTATTTCTGTGATGCAGCGCTGAATTTCATCAGCCAATACTGCAGTCTTCAGTGTCACATGATTCTTCAGAAATCATTCTAATATGCTGATTTATTATTATTATTATTATTATTTTGAACTTGTGATACTTTTTTCTTTGATTCTCTGACGAATCAAAGAAAAAAAAAGAACAGCATTTATTCAAAATAGAAATCTTTTCTAACAGTACAAGTCTTTACTATCACTTTTTATCTATTTAACACCCATTTCTTAAAAAAAAAAAAAATTACTGACTATTTTATTTGGAATAAACACTGTTCTTTTTAACTTTTTCTTCATCAAGGAATCATAAAAAAAGGCTCACAGGTCCCAAAACAATATTAACACTGATTATAAATCAGCATTTTAGAATGATTTCTGAAGGATCATGTGACACTGCAGACTGGAGTAATGATGCTTCAGCTTTGATCACAGGAATAAAATATATTTTAAATATATTCAAATAGAAAACAGTTTTTTAATTGCAATAATATGGTTTTATTCTAAAGGCTCAATAAACAATAAAAATAGGTTTTTCTGACATTTATTTCATACGCTTTGCAGGGTTAGTGTAATGCATTTCCCTATTGGTTCAATTGGCTCTGGCATCCACTGGCTCAAAACAAAATTTTGTTGAGGGGTGTCACACCTACTCACTTTTTTTGGGTGAATTCTTACAGTTCTCTGTCTGTCACACTCTCCGATTAAATTTGGAACCAAGGTGACAGACTAAATGACTGCTGCTGACAGTTCTCTCTGATTTCATGCATTGCAACACCCAGGGTTTGCACATTTTCTGACCAATTTGCATGATTTTTCATGACATTTCCAGCGGTTTGCAACGACTGACTGGAAAATGAAAATGATTTTATAAAGACTGCATTCAGAATGAAAAATAAATAGCCTAGAATTAAGCATAACTATAAAAATTCATAGTGACAACATAAATTTTCCATGATATTTTAAGGTTTTTAATAATTTCCATTACATTTTCAATCTTTTAAATAACAACTTTGGGATACCTGACATTTTTTCAGGATCATGAGACTCCATTTGGGCAGGGAATCAATAGGAAGCTTATCAAAATCTCTGGAGTGCTGCACAAATGAAAACAATAATAATATAATGAATTCACTTCAATAATACACTGAATAATTACAAATAGCGCTGCTTCCATTTTCTTGTTTCATAAGTCATTTAAGTACAGGAGGAAAACATTTCTCACGCATAACAATCAGCATTTGTGATACGTGGCTTTTTGTTTGCTGAGGAAAATTAGTTTGGATCAGATTCGAGCAGGACAGCAGCTTGCCAGTATTATTGAGAAAAAGCGCATTGGTCACTGCCAATGCAAGGAGAGTCCATCACACCGACTGAAGGATAATATCAAATACGCTTGTTGTTGTTGAGATTTGGTAGAGCCAACAATTTTGCATTTGGCAGACAACGTTATCCTAAGCGACTGAAAATCAACCCACGACCTTGGCACTGCTAACACCATGCACTAAAAGCTGAGCTACAGGAACCCAATGAACTGTCAGGTTTTTATCTGAACCTTCAGATTTACCAAAAAATTACTCACCGTCAGGCCATTAAAGATTTTGACGAGTTTGTATGTTCAAAGTAACTGTACATTTTTATTTTTGAAAAATTGACAATTGAATTATTCATTCCATTTTTAAGTCACATTCCTAGTCTTCCAAAAACAATTATGAGAAAGATTCTATGTTGCTGTAATGAACTATTTTTCTTATATAAAACGTTATGCTAATTTACAAGCCAGAAATATTTTTTTACACTACCAGTCAAAAGTTTTTCATGTTTTTTAAAAAAGTCTCTTCTGACTCACCAAGGCTCACCAATCCTGCATTTATTTGATTTAGAGTACAGCAAAAACAGTTACATTTTAAAATATATTTTTACTTAAGCTGAATTTTTAGCATCATCATTCAGAAATCATTACAATATTCTGATTTGCTGCTCAAAAAAAAAAAAAAACCTATTATTATTAATATTATAATTATTTTTACTATTCTTTTACTATTTTTACTAATAATACTTTTTACTAGTATTATTATTATTATTATTATTTATTGAGTTGAAAACAGCCGAGTAGAATTTTTTAAGGTTTCTTTGATGAATAGAATGTTCAGAAGAACTGCTTTTATCTGAAATAGAAATCTTTTGTAACATTTTGTAAAATAACTGTTTTCTATTTGAATATATTCTAAAATGTAATTTATTCCTGTGATCAAAGATACATTTTCAGCATCATTACTCCAGTCTTCAGTGTCACATGATCCTTCACAAATCATTATAATATTTTGAAATGTAACATTGCATCACTTGCTCACCAATTGATCCTATGCAGTGAATGGGTGCCATCAGAATTCAAACAGCTAATGAAAACATCACAATAATCCACAAGTAATCCTCACCACTCCATTCCATCAGTTTAACATCTTGTGACACCAAAACCTGTCATTGACTTCTGACGGCACCCATTCACTCCAGAGGATCCATTGGTGAGCAAGTGATGTAATGCTACATTTCTCCAAATGAAAATACAAACTCATCTACATCTTGGATGGCCTGAGGGTGAGTACATTTTCCGCAAATTTTTATTTTTGGGTGAACTATTTCTTTAAAAGTCTGACGCTCTATACCGACTGAGCTCAGATGCACTAAAAACCAGTTTAGAAATCTGAGATGCTCTCTTACAAGTCACTAACATCATCAAAGCAGCCTAAAAACAACATGCACACACTAAAGTGTCCAGCATCAATCCTGACTCTGCGGGTCAGAGTTTTAAAGGGGTGAAAGCTCTGCAAAGCGGGTCAGTGATGTAACAGAGAGGCTCCAGAGACACAAACAGCACAGCAGACACATGAGACCCACAGAGACGTGGAGGGACAGATGTGGGGGCAGATATATGAGAGACCCTGTCTCTCCACTCCCAGCAGGGCGCCAGTCCGCCTGAACCGTCCTCTCTAGCCAAACGAAACGAGAATGTTCAGCGTTGGGGAGCGACTAACTAAAAGTAGCGATGCTGCTAACTTCAGTACAATTTTCAGGAGCATGACAGTAGTACAACTAAAATAGTGCAGCTTTTCCAGTAACAAGCTACCTTTCCCCCCATAAGTTATATATGTGCACTACCATTTCCTACCATAAATATATCAAAACATAATTTTTTATTAGTAATATGCATTGCTAAGAACTTCATTTGGACAACTTTAAAGGCGATTTTCTCAATATTTAGATTTTTTGCACTCTCACATTCCAGATTTGTTCTTGTTCTAAGAACTCACTTGGTTTTGTTTAACTGTTCAAAGATTTGCGTCTCAAGTAAATGTACATTACCAGTCAAAAGTTTATGAACAGTAAGATTTTTAATGTTTTCAAAGAAGTCTCTTCTGCTCACCAAGCCTGCATTTATTTGATCCAAAGTACAGCAAAACAGTAACATTTTTCTTAAAATATTTTTACAATTTAAAATTACTATTTTCTGTTTGAATATATTTTAAAATGTAATTTATTCCTGTGATTTCAAAGCTGAATTTTTAGCATCATTACTCCAGTTACATGATCCTTTAGAAATCTTTCTAATATTCTGATTTGTTGCTCAAAAAAACATTTATTATAATAATTGTTATTATAATTATATATTTTTGTAGTTTTTTTTTTTTTGATAAATAGAAAGTTCAGAAGAACAGCATTTATTTGAAATAGAAATATTTTGTAACAATATAAATGTCTTTATCATCACTTTTGATCAATTTAAAGCATCCTTGCCTGTTTTAAATATTGATAATAATAATAATAATAATAATAATATTAATAAATTTTTCTCAAACAGCAAATCAGCATATTAGAATGATTTCTGAAGGATCATGTGACACTGAAGACTGGAGTAATGATGCTGAAAATGTATCTTTGATCACAGAATAAATTACATTTTAGAATATATTCAAATAGAAAACAGTTATTTTACAAAATGTTACAAAAGATTTGTATTTCAGATAAAAGCAGTTCTTCTGAACATTCTATTCATCAAAGAAGCCTTAAAAAATTCTACTCGGCTGTTTTCAACTCAATAATAATAATAATAAGAATAAGAATAAGAATAAGAATAAGAATAAGAATAATAAGAATAATAAGAATAGTAAAAATAATTATAATATTAATAATAATAGTTGTTTTTTTTTTGAGCAGCAAATCAGAATATTGTAATGATTTCTGAATGATGATGCTAAAAATTCAGCTTTGATCACAGGAATAAATTACATTTTAAAATATATTCAAATAGAAAATAGTTATTTTAAATAGTAAAAATATATTTTAAAATAAATAGACATATAGTTTAACATTTAATTCATGTTACAAAAAAAAAAAAAGTTAAAGTTAATCATAAAATAACACACTGTTCAATTTGTTTCAACTCGACTGGCAGAAATAAAAAGAAAACATTTGGCAAAAGGATGAAGAAAAGCAACTGGGTCATTCTGTGTCAACATAACCACAGGTCCTCAGCCAAAATCTTTTTTCCTGGTGAAAGAAATACATAAAAGAAGATGAAAGTCAAAATATTAAATGCTATGGATGAATATTTACTGGGTAATACATTTTGTAGGGGTTATGATGATTTTGGATCAAAAAAAAAAAAAAAAAAAAAAAAAAAGGTAAGGTAAGGTGCTCGAATCACCTTTTTGGATAAAGATGGGTAGATATATCAGTAAAATCTGTTTATTTTAGAAATCCTTGTTGCAATTTATGCCAATATAATATATACAACATATGATACGCTACCAGTCAAAAACGTTTTTGAACAGTAAGATTTTAATGTTTTTTTTTTTAAAAAGTCTCTTCCGCTCACCAAGCCTGCATTTATTTGACCCAAAATACAGCAAAATCAGTAATACAGTGAAATATTTTTACTATTTCAAATAACTGTTTTCTATTTGAATATATTTTAAAATGTAATTTATTAATGATCCTTCAGAAATCATTCTAATATGTTGATTTGCTGTTTAAAAACATTTATTACTATTATTACTATTATTACTATTATCAATATCTAAAACAGTTGAGTACATTTTTTGTACTCCAAAGATTTTATCAGCATTTATCTGAAATTAAAATATTTTGTAACATTATACACTGAACCATTCAAAAATTCAGCTTTGACATCATAGGAATAAATTACATTTTAAAATATATATATAAAAAAAAACGTTATTTTAAATAGTAAAAATATTAAAAAATTGTACTGTATTTGCTGTACTTTGGATCAAATAAATGCAGGCTTGACGAGCAGAAGAGACTTCTTTAAAAAACTAAAATCTTACTGTACAAAAAACGTTTGACTGGTAGTGTATGAAAACTTTTCAAAACCTTTTGACTCAAAAAGTATTAATATCCTTTAAGATTCATTAAGATCCTTTAAGATTTTTACAGCTCTGTATGGGCTGAGAATTAAATGTCTCAGATTTTTAGTTGTCAAAAAAACATTTAAAATAGAATCACCCAAAAACTAAAAAACTGTAATTGTAAATGCTATATAAAATGCTACTTTAATTTGGATTTAAAAATAATAATTTAAAATCAATTTATTATTTTAATGTTAGATTTAGCAAAATTTTAAACAAATAACAGTTAATGTATATTTTTTTAAGGCTTTCAAACGATTGATCGCATACAAAATAAAAGTTTGAGTTTGCCTAATATGTGTTTGCACTGTGCATAATTATTATTTATATATAAATACACACAAATTAATGTATATATTTAAGAAAAATGTTTGTATTTATATATAAAATAAATTATATAAAAATTATAATAAATACATATACTTGTAAATATTTCTTAAATCTAAACCAGAATGTGTTTGTATTTATATATACATAATAATTACACACAGTACACTCAAACTTTTATTTTGTATGCGATTAATCGCGATTAATCGTTTGATAGCCCTACTTTTGTTTAGCAATTTATTACATTTGACTTGAAATCTCATTACAGTTTTATTCTTTTATTATATACATTTTTATTTTTTTTATGAATATGTTTCATAGGATTTTTTTCTTCGAAAGCTATAGATTACGGTTTATAAAGTTGTAAATATAGACATTTTTCTTACAAAAACACAATTATCTTCAGAGCCGTGTGGGACACTTTTTATGATGGACGGATGTGCATTATTATATTTCTTTTAGACAACTGAAGCTGGCCATTTTTTAATATAACTCAGATTGTATTCGTCCGAAAGAAGAAAGTCATATACACCTAGGATGCCTCGAGGGTGAGTAAATCATTTTCGGGTGAACTATCCCTTTGAATGATTAGTAGCCTGTAATTTGAAAAGCTACAGTTTCTTCCCCAACACTGACGCTGTCATAAACCAACACAAGTCTGTCAGCAGTCTGACTATACTGTATGCTTCACCATCAGGGGGAAACGACACCTCAGCATCCTGTCACCTGTCTGCAGGAATGTGTCGTGATATCCCCTCTCCACATCTACATCCATACCAGGAACTCCACGGAGAAAGACGATCCCGGAGTCTCAGAATACCGGCATACGCCGCTCCATCATGCCCTGCGCAGTCACAGCAGGATGGAGAGCCATGAAGGCTGACAGGAGCAGGACAGCAGACAGACCACCAGAGACAGTAGAAAACCACAACACAACACTGCAGAATTCAATAGCTTTAAATAAAGTCCCTACGATCAAGTGTCACAACAACAATAACGTCACTGAGTGAGATTGTCCAGATTCAATCATGCCAAACATGGCGGGTATATATAGGCCTGATCATATGGAAACAAATGCTTTTTTTGGGTGATAATGGATTGCCAACTTGTCACGATTAATTAGTTGTCAACACTAAGCTGATTTGTGTAAACAAGTTCATTTATAGCGCTTAATTGTGACTATGTATCTAACATCTATATAGCAGTGAGACTAATCAGTAAGATGTCTCTTCTGCTCTACTGTGTTTATTTGATTAAAATATGGTAAAAACTCTGAAATATTATTACAATTTAAAATAACTTTTTTCAATTTGAATATATTTTAAAATGTAATTTATTCCTGTTACGCAATGCTGAATTTTCAGCATCATTACTCCAGTCTTCAGTGTCACACGATCCTTCAGAAATCATTCTAATATGCTGATTTGCTGCTCAAGAAACATGATTATTATTATCAATGTTACAAAAAGTTGTTTTTTTATTTTTTTATGAATACAAAGTTCAAAAGTTCAGCATTTATTTGAAATATTTTGTAATATTACAAATGCATTTACTGTAACTTTTGCTTAATTTAATGCATCCTTGCTTAATAAAAATATTAACCCTTTAACTGTCACTCCCATTTCTGAACACAGACATGCACTATCCAGACTTACATTTTTGTAATTCATGAATGAAAACATTTTGTAATATGATTTTAAATGTACATTTTCTGTGGTAATGCAATGTCTGATTTTAAAGTGCTTTTCAAAGTATGAATTTTGAGATTTGAAGTTTTGAACTGATATATAATTTCTTATGATTTCTAAAATGTAAAAGGGAAAAAGACAACGCTGAAAGTCTTTTGTGACAAAGGTCAGAACTCATGTTATGATGTACGCACGCTTTACATATATTAATCTATTACTTTTCCTACATAATTTGTAACACAAAAATATGGTAGAATATCTATTTCGGAGTCTTTCCAACGATGTATAGTTTGTCATGATTAGATTGGGATTTATTTGTAATATGGTGAAGTAAACGCAGGCGTCCCACAGAGGGGACGGTGACAGTAAAAGGGTTAATTCCTTTTCAAAATAAATCTTATTGACCCCAGTACTGTGTCTAGAGCTCCATCTGTCCATATATCCGTCTAATAATCCATCTGTGAATGTGATTGGTCAAGCGCCATTGGCTCTTGTAAAGTGAGAAAAACTCTTGTAATGTGATGTGTACGTCTTTTGAAATCTGTAATGGTCATGGCAGACTGATCAGTAATCATATCTACCCCTCCGGGGAATGTTTTACTGGCTTTCAATTATTTTAATCAGTTTAACATTTCCTTTCCCACACTCTCTTTCTCTGCAACACCTCACTCTCTCTCTCACTCTTTCGTTCTCACTTTCCCTGTGCTCTGACAGCTGATAAGCAGTGAGTTTCGAAACAATCTTTCCAATCTGATACATCTCACTGCACGCATGACAAAACAGAAGAGAAACAGAAAGCTGAAATGGTGAGAAAGAGGCTCAGTGATTACAGTCTAGCTACGGGAAAAAGACTCTGTGCTCACTGTTGGACTGGTGAGGTGGAATCATTTTAGAGACATACAAATATTTACTAATCCTCTGACAATGAAGCTTTGCATCTGTAACCTTGGTAAATACAGCTAAATTTGTTTCACAATAAATGAATGTTACAAACTTAATTAACAGTTCACACAAAACTGAAAATTTGCTGAAAATGTACTTAACCTCAGGCCATCCAAGATGTAGATGAGTTTGTTTCTTCATCAGAACAGATTTAGGAAAATGTAACATTACATCACTTGCTCACCAATGGATCCTCTGCAGTGAATGGGTGCCGTCAGAGTGAAAGTCAAAACAGATGGTAAAAACAATCTATCAAAGTGTTATCCATCAACGTGAAGTAAAAAGTATGAAAGCCCGTTTTTATCTTTGTCTCACTTTTTATCTCACAATTCTGACATTTTTTCTCAGAATTCTGCGATTAAAACACAATTCCGAGTTATAAAGTAAGAATTGCATGATATAAACGTAATTGACTTTATTCAATTTACATGAAAATTTATATCTCACAATTCTGACTTAATTCGCAATTGTGTTATAAAGCCAGAATTGCGTGATATAAACTCACAATTCCAAAAAAAAATTCTGAACTGTCCATTTGTATCTCACAATTCTGACTTTGCTTATCAGAATTGCAAGTTTATGTCTTGCAATTTTGACTTTATAACTCCCAATTTTGAGTTTATATCATGCAATTGTGAGAAACAAAGTCAGTATTGCAAGTTTATATCTCACAATTCAGACTTTTTAACTCGCAATTTCGAGTTTATATCACGTAATTCTGACAGTCACAAATGCGAGTTTATATCTCAGAATTCTGACTCTTCAACTCTCAATTTCAAGTTTATATCATGCAAATTCTGAGAAACAAATTCAGTACTGTGAGTTTATATCTCAATTCTGACTTTATAACTCACAATTTTGAGTTTGTATCACAAATATCTAAAAAACAAAGTCAGAACTGCGAGTTTATATCTCACAATTCTTTCGAGTTTATATTAAAAAATTCTGAGAAACAAAGTCAGAATTGCAAGTTTATATCTCACAATTCTGACTTTATAACTCGCTATTTCGAGTTTATATCACGCATATCTGAGACACACAGTCAGAATTGTGAGTTTATATCTCAAATCTGACTTTACAACTCACAATTTCGAGTTTGTATTTCATATATCTGAAAAACAAAGTCAAAACTGTGAGTTTATTTCTCACAATTCTGACTTTATAACTCGTGATTTCGAGTTTATTACACAATTCTGAGAAACAAAGTCAGAACTGAGAGTTTATATCTCACAATTCAGACTATTCAACTTGCAATTTCAAGTTTATATCACGCATATCTGAGGAACAAAGTCAGAATTACAAGTTTATATCACACATTTCTGAAAAACAAAGTCAATATTGCGAGTTTATATCTCACAATTCTGACTTAATAATTCACAATTGTGTTATAAAGCCAGAACTGGGAGATATAAGCTCACAATTTCAGAACTGTCTGTTTATATCTTGCAATTCTGACTTTATTCATCATAATTGTGAGTTTATGTCTTGCAATTTTGACTTTTTAACTTGCAATTTCGAGGTTATATCACACAATTCTGAGAAACAAAGTCAATATTGTGAGTTTACCTCCACAATTCTGACTTAATTTGCAACTGCAGTTTATATCTCACAATTCTGACTTTATAACTTGCAATTTCACGTTTATATTACACAATTCTGAGAAACAAAGTCAGAATTGCAAGTTTATATCTCACAATTCTGACTTTATAACTCACAATTTCTAGTTTGTATCACATATATCTGAAAAACAAAGTCAAAACTGTGAGTTTATATCTCACAGTTCTGACTTAATTTGCAAATGTAGTTTATATCTCACAATTCTGACTTAATTTGCAAATGTAGTTTATATCTCACAATTCTGACTTTATAACTCACAATTTCTAGTTTATATCACATATATCTGAAAAACAAAGTCAAAAGTCAGTTTATATCTCACAGTTCTGACTTAATTTGCAAATGTAGTTTATATCTCAAATTCTGACTTTACAACTCACAATTTCAAATCTGTTTACAACTATTTCGAGTTTGTATTTCATATATCTAAAAAACAAAGTCAAAACTGTGAGTTTATTTCTTACAATTCTGACTTTATAACTTGTGATTTCGAGTTTGTTACACAATTCTGAGAAACAAAGTCAGAATTGCGAGTTTATATCTCACAATTCAGACTATTCAAATTGCAATTTCAAGTTTATATTACGCATATCTGAGGAACAAAGTCATTATTGCGAGTTTATATCTCACAATTCTGACTTAATAATTCACAATTGTGTTATAAAGCCAGAACTGTGAGATATAAACTCACAATTTCAGAACTGTCCGTTTATATCTTGCAATTCTGACTTTATTCATCATAATTGTGAGTTTATGTCTTGCAATTTTGACTATAACTCCCAATTTGGAGTTTATATCATGCAATTGTGAGAAACAAAGTCAGCATTGCAAGTTTATATCTCACAATTCAGACTTTTTAACTCGCAATTTCGAGTTTATATCACACATTCCTGAGAAACTAAGTCAATATTGCGAGTTTACATCTCACAGTTCTGACTTAATTTGCAAATGCAGTTTATATCTCACAATTCTGACTTTATAACTTGCAATTTCACGTTTATATTACACAATTCTGAGAAAAAAAGTCAGAATTGCGAGTTTATATCACAATTCTGACTTTATAATTCGCTATTTAGAGTTTATATCATGTATATCTGAGAAACAAAGTCAAAACTGTGAGTTTATATCTCATAATTCTGACTTTATAACTTGTGATTTCGAGTTTATTACAATTCTGAGAAACAAAGTCAGAATTGCGAGTTTATATCACACAATTCAGACTATTCAACTTGCAATTTCAAGTTTATATCACGCATATCTGAGGAACAAAGTCAGAATTACGAGTTTATATCAATTCTGAATAACTTGCAATTTCGAGTCAGAATTGTGAGATTAAAAAGTTGCAATTACCTTTTTAAAATTTTTATTCAGTGGCGAAAACGGGCTTCCATAGAAAAGCATTTTTGCAATAAACTATTTTTTTGTTTGTTTGTTTTTGTTTCCTGTTACTTCTGGGATAAAACACGAGTCCTCTATCCATAAAATTGCCTACTACAGTGAAAAAGTCATCTTGTCTGAATCAGGAGAGAAATATGCACAGATCAAGCACTGTTTACAAGTGAGAACAGTCCAAAATGGCTCTAAACAAATAGATTTTGATGGGAAAGAACAACCTAGGATAGGCTTTTTCACTGGAGGAACCATTATTATGCATTATGGACTCGTATTTCGATGAAAAGTGATACTTTTTACAAACACAAGACATTAATTGGACTGGAGTGGTGTGAATTACTTGTGGATTATTGTGATGTTTTTATCAGCTGTTTGGACTCTAATTCTGACAGCACCCATTCACTGCAGAGGATCCATTGGCGAGCAAGTGATGCTACATTTCTCCAAAACTGTTCTGGTCAACTCATCCACATCTTGGATGGTATGAAGTTGAGTACATTGTCAGCTAATTTTAATTAAGTATTGTTCAAGTATTGTTTCAGTTCATAGTGGAAGTGAGTTCACTAAATACGAAATGTGTTGTACAAAGTAAGAACGGTTCTATTTACTTACACTAATGTGACTCACTGTAATCGTTTTCAAATGAGGCGTCTCTCTCTTCAGTGACTGCGAGAAGCGCTTGATTCGATTCTGTTTCGCAGTCTCTGCAGGCTTTAATCACGTTACTGAAAAACAGAAGAAACACGACTGATAGAGATGCTTTGAAATGTCCCAATTTATTCTAGCTTACGTTAAAATAACATTCAATCGATTTGACAACATTATAAGCACGTTTTATTAAAAATCACATAAATCTCTAGCTCATTTTTCAATCACCAATTTTAAGAAATTGACATAGCTATCACATGACACTCTTATTGTTCTTTAAAACCGCAGTTAGTCCACAGGACAACGATTTACACACACGCACCTCATTCAGAGTGTGTCCTCTGCAAAGAGTCAAGGTAGTTGAACCCATCAAAGTGAATGAATGCAGGGCAGTGGGGGCAAAACCTTTGCTATCACTTCTGTTGTGTCTAGCACGTAATTCACCCTCACAGCGCTTTGATACAGACACGCAAACGTGCTGGGTTTAATATTTCTCACCGGGTCGGAGGCAGAGTGATTGACGGACTCAGCAACGTGTCACCAGCATAATCTCTCGTCTTATTTTCAGAGCTGTGTGATCTGTAACTGTCATTCTAAATACTTGCTGAAAGAATGAAGCGGCACCTCGGACTAAGAAGAAGGACGGCGGACGTGACTAACACGGGTTTGCAGGGGCGTCATGCATCTATTTTTGAGGAGACGCTAGTCGCTGTCCTGGCCAACTTTGTGCCCTGGGAGAGATAAGACATAAACAAAGACAATAAAAACATGACAGTAGTTTACTGCAAATGTGTAGGACAGTCTAGAGCAGAGTTTCCAAACATTGAGGCTAAAGAAAATTTCAATGAACTGTTTTTTTCATTAATGGCATATTTTTTATTAATTTACTTTTATAAATTGCCGCTAGTTAAATGCATTTATAAAATACACAGCTTCTCTCACGTTTTAAATAATACATGAAATGGCTATATTAGGCTACATTCAAGGATTAGAAACAACTTGTGTTTCCTTTTGGTTCATTCTGAGGAGAAACACAATTTTAATGTGTAAGATTCATGTATTTTGAAGTCACCTTTGCAAAAGGTACGTGCGTATACATAAATAAGAAATATCTTATTGTTTCACATAAAAATATAATATACATATATTATACAAATCAACATTTATACATTCAGCATATAACAAATTATTAATATATTCATTAATTCATTGTCAAGTAAATGATTGTATGTATATTATATTATATTATATTATATTATTATGTTATATATGTATTTCTTCTTTAGTTATTTCATTTGAAAATATATATATATATATATATATATATATATAAGCGTATAACTAATTATGTAAATTAAGTATGTATTTTGTATAATGTAATATATATTTTACACAAAAACATACATAAAATACAGACATATAAATTTCTACAATTATTTAGTTATTTATTTATATATTAAATTATTAATTCATTGTCGAGTAAATGCATGAATGTATATTATATTTTTATTCAGAAAATTAAAAAAATTACTTTCTTCTTTAGGTATTGCATTTTTATATATATATATATATATATATATATATATATATAGCATATAACCATATATCATATTATGTAAATTATGAAATAATGTAAATTATTTCAATTAAATTATTATGTAAATTATAAGCAAAGAACATAAATTATGTAAATTATATATTATGTATTGTAATATATATTTTATACAAAAAACACACATATAATACATAAATATAAATTTGTAAAATTATTTATTTATTTATTAATATATTTATTAATTAATTCATTGTCCAGTAAATGCATGTATATATATTTTTTATTCAAAATGTAAAAATTATTAATTTATTTCATACATATATATATATATATATATATATATATATACACACTACCATTCAAAAGTTTGGGGTCAGTACATTTTTATTGTTTCTTTTTTTTTTTTTTTTTTTTTTTTTTTTAAGAAATTAATACTTTTATTCACCAAGGATGTATTAAGTTAATAATTAAAAGTTTATTAAAAGTTAATAATAAATAATTTACATTGTTATAAAATAAATAAACACTGTACTTTTTAAACTTGTTATTCATGAAAGAATCCTGAAAAAAAAAATTACAGGTTCCAAAAAATATTTGGCAGCACAACTGTTGATATTATCCAACATTGATCATTCTAATAATAAATCCGCATATTAGAATGATTTCTGAAGGATCATGTGACACTTAAGACTGGAGTAACAGCTGATAAAAATTCAGCTTTTCATCACAGGAATAAATTCTATTTTAAAGTATGTTAAAATAAAAAACATGATTTTATATTGTAAAAACATTTTGCAATATTACTGTTTTTTTTCTATATTTTTAATCAAATAAATGCAGCCTTGATGAGCATAAGAGACTACTTTAAAGACTATTACAAGTCTTACTGACCCCAAACTTTTGAACGGTAGTGTATATGTGACCCAGGATCACAAAACCAGTCATAAGGGTCATTTTTTTCAAAAGTGAGATTTATACATCATATGAAAGCTGAATAAATAAGCTTTTTATTGATGTATAGTTTGTTAGGGTAGCACAATATTTGGTCGAGACACAACTATTTAAAATCAGGAATCTGAGGGTGCAAAAAATATTAAATATTGAGAAAATTGCCTTTAAAGTTCTTCAAATAAAGTTCTTAACAATGTATATTACTAATCAAAAATTAAGTTTTCATACATTTACAGTAGGAATTTTACAAAATATCTTCATGGAACATGATCTTTACTTAATTTTCTAACTTAAAAATTTTGACCCATACAATGTATTTTTGGTTATTGCTACAAATAAACCCCAGCGACTTAAGACTGGTTTTGTGGTCCAGGGTCACATACATACATATATATATAAGCTTATATATATATATATATATATATATATATATATACAATAACTAAAGAAATAAACAAATATTTTATTTATTTATTTATTTATTTTTTCCCTGAAAGTTGCACTGCAAATCTTCTTGGCTGAACAATCTATTTAAATGGGGATGACGCTTTTGCATATATGAATCAAAAACATCTTCACAACAGCCCATTCTATTTCATTTCTAGACACTGTGATGGTCGCGACGACAATACCACTGTCACGATATAACACTTGTAATGAGGTGTTGTGTCGAAAAAGAGATATACAGCCATTTGCATTATCCGAAACACACACGGCGAAACATCATTACCAGGTGTTCATACCAACAAAATGTCTCTGCAATATCAAACACAAGTCACAACGGGTGTCAAATTCACAGCAGGCGCCTGCTCTGAATGGCGTGCCATAAAGCCCATGTCTTTTTCTGAATGCGTCTATAACCCATGCCACAAAAGTCATTTAAAATCCACACCAACATTTCAAAATGTGCGTTAGGAGAACAAACAGAAAACGAGGAGCCTTTTCCCTGGGAAAATGCATGTGGCAGCATTTCCCCGTGTTTGTAATGGCTTTAATGATTCCTCACTCCATAATTGGATCTGCGCTAATAAAACCGCATTTGTCTGTTTAATATACATGAATAAATGTTTGCTGCTTTGTATTCAAAGTTAATGTTCTCCTGCAATCCAAATTACCCTAAATGTTTTTTCCTCAATATTATGGTAATGATTGTACTGTTGTTTATCATTGTACAATCAAACAGGTTGCATCTATTGTTAATTCATAACTTGAAACCGGGAGACACTGCACTCACATATTTCACCACTAATGACTTTGTGTCATGGTTTCTCTGCTAATAGCAGTTAGATAACAACCCAAGGCCTTTTCCAATTGATCTGCAGCAAATTAAATTTGAGTGAAATGGAAATTTTATCATTTATGTACCTAATCCTGAGCTGACATCTTAGCATTCTGCTATCATACAAAACACGTTAGCTTCACCTGTAAGAAAGAACAATGACAAGTGAGATCTTTGATCAATTTGTTTTTCTCCTAAGCAGCAGTGAAATCAAAAGTTTTGACAAGAAACGAGAAGGGTCTGGCTGCAGACATGCACCTGCACTCTCAGACAACTGCACTTCCGGAAGTGACGTCACTTGCAGTCTTACTTTATTTTATTTATTTTTGTATTTTTTTAATTGAATCTCTCAACATTTTACAACAGTAGCCAGGTGGTGAAGACAAGAAAAAAATTAAACGAAATTACAATGCCACTTGCAATCGCCACCTGCACTTTCAGCTACCTGCGACGTCACTTGCAATCCACACAAATGGTGCGTGTTGCCAATGGAGACAAGACGCTGTGGTCGTTAAACGATTAAAACTAATTTAATAACATAACGTACAGGGTCCTGAAAGTCATCTGTAGGAGATAAAAACAAGACCCGCAAATCCGTGGCCACAGAACAGCAGAATATGAACGCAATGCGCAAAGTCTCTCGTTAAGCTTTTTCCTCCCGTAGAAAACCATTAACACTTGATATGGCTTAATGTATTAAGATACATTAAGTGTCATTAAACAATCAAATTTGTAATATAGTTTATTAATTTAATGTACCTCAAGGCAAGCATATGGCCATGAACACAATGTGCAAACTTTCACTTTTATACTTGCCCAGCAAATGCTTAATGTGGCAAAACGGACTAAGATGATAAAGACCAAATTCAATATAAACCTTACTGTTGTCAAACAATAAACCAGCAGATATGAACGCACCATAAGAAAGGCATTAGATGATATTAAAAGGACCAACTCTGTATAGGCAAGCAGACATGCCCAGAATGCAATGCATTAAATAGACGTTTTCCTCCCAGAGAAAATCAATATAAACAAAATACAGCAATATAAGAGCTGTAGAGATTATTCTTTATGGGAAAATGCGAATGTACGCGGCGTTGCGTTTATTCTGGGCTCACCTGCTTGTGTAGTTGTTTTAAGAATGAATAGGAGCATATTGAGTTCAGTCTTTACCATCTTAATCCGTTATGCCACATTATGCCACGTTTTGCGAAAGAAAACTCTATATAGCTTACATATACATTATATTAATAAACTGTATATCGAATTTGATCTTTTAATTGCATCTTAATACATTGAGCCATATTAAGTGTTAATGGTTTTCCATGGGAGGAAAACGCTTAACGAGAGACTTCATATTCTGTCGTTCATATTCTGCTTCATATTCATATTCGTTCATATTCTGCTGTTCTGTGGCCACAGATTTGTGTGTCTTGTATTTATCTCCTACAGATGACTTGCAGGACCCTGTATGTTATGCTAAATTAGTTTTAATCGTTTAACCAACACAGCTTCTTGTCTCCACTGGCAACACGCACGATTTGTGTGGATTGCAAGTGACGTCGCAGGTAGCTGAGAGTGCAGGTGGCGATTGCAAGTGACATTGTAATTTAGTTTCTTTTTTTCTTGTCTTCACCACCTGGCTACTGTTGTAAAATGTTGAGAAATTCGATTAAAAAAATAATAAATATATAAAATAAAGTAAAAAATAAAATAGACTGCAAATTACGTCACTTGCGGAAGTACAGGCGTCTGAGAGTGCAGGTGTCTGAGAGTGCAGGCGCATGTCTGCAGCCAGACCCTATTGCAAGAAACCCCAGTAATCTCATATGCGTCTCATCTAGCGTTACAGAAGAGATATCTACAACATCTCAAACTGTGCTTAGATGAGTCAAGATCAATAAAAGTCTAAATTCTTTTTTCATTTATCCTATATAAGCCATTTTAAGAGCAATATCTGGGATAAAAACACAACTAAAGCCCTGTTTGGATGGTAATTGTTTCTCATGTGGACATCAGTAAAAAATAAATTTAAATGGCACCTCAGCGATAAAACTCATTGACTTAGTAGACAATTTATTCACAGCATAATGAGAATGAATTCACATTTAATAACATCCTATTTGTTACTTGATTATTAAATTTTGTGTTTAAAAATAGATGCACTATAGTCACACTGTCTCTCAAAATGATGGATGCCATTAATAATGTGGAGATTAGCAGAAATAACTTTTACATAAGGTAAACATGAAGCTGTTTGGCTTATATTTTTATGTATGTAATTGTAGATAATATTGTAAAATTGCATTGCATACCTGTTGCTGTCATAATAATGTTTATATGGTTTTCTTTCTTTCTTCTTTTTGTTCTTAAAGGAGAAGTCCACTTCCAGAACAACACATTACAGATAATGTACTCACCCCCGAGTCATCCAAGATGTCTTTCTTCATTAAAAAAGAAATTAGGGTTTTTAAGGAAAACATACAGTGTTTTTTCTCCATATAGTGGACTTCAATGCAGTTGCAATGCAGCTTCAAAGAGGTCTACAATGATCCCAGCAGAGGAATAAGGGTCTTATTAGCGAAACAATCTGCCATTTCCTGAATAAAATGAAAATGTATATACTTTTTAACCACAAACGCTCATCTTACAGTAGCTCGACTTAAACGCATTACATAATCATGTTGGAAAGGTCACACTTGATGTAGGCGGAAGTACCGACCCAGTGTTCACAAAGCAAACGTGCAAAGACTGTCAAACGCTGTAGGCCCTAGCCTACCTTTTTGAACTGGATCAATCTTCAGTGTAAATGCATTGTAAACAGCACTTTGTTAGCAAGCATTCATGATATAGAACAACTAAAACATTATTAATCATTCTGATATGACATATCAGCTGAGAAATGCAATAAAATGAGTGTTTTTCTGTAACTAAGTTTCTGAGTCATTTTTAACGCTGGGTTATTTTTTTCTACCCAACCGCTGGGTTAAGCCTGTCTCAGCTGCTGAGTTTCAGTCAGAGCATGGGCTTTTTGAGTCCTCTACAGGAGAGACAAGTTCTCAGCACCGCCGATTTGGTGCACTTCTTCAGCGAAATAAAGGTTTGTATACATTTTATTTAATTTATAAAGATATGATGGAAGCAAGATGGAAACGCCTTTTGCCTTGCATAAAATAAATGGATTTTGTCCATTATAGTACTGAGTTTAATTTAATTTAATGTTAAAATATGTTCTCTAATGTCAGTACTGTTAGTTTATGGGCAAGTTTTGGAGTCAGTCATGGCATCTTTCAGCTACGAGTGAAACGTGAGGCCACGGTCTGAAATTTGTACTTCCCCCGGCGAACAGCAGTCCTTCCCTTGCGCAGATTTTGGCAACACACCGGCACAAGAATTAACGTTATTTTTATAAAAAGCGATTACAGGGAATGATTGAATACATCAAAATTAAAATGATATTTGTAAATATTACACTTTTTATGTCTAAAATGCTTGTTAAATGAGTTTAAATGTATGCAATATATATATATATATATATATATATATATATATATATTCTCATATATCTTTAAAGAGCAGTATCTGAGATAAAAACACAACTAAGACCTCAAGCAATAAAATTTCCCTCAACTTTGAAACTTTTTTCATCATTAAACAAAGGCCTCAAAAAAGGAAAAGCAATGGCTATGAATCCTTGTGGCTGAAAGAATAAAAGAACATTTCAACTGCTGCCTTCAGGAAGAAGACATCAGAATACAATTTTGAGAGTGTTAAATAGTCTACTGTGATTTTGGAGGGTAAAGGCCAGGAATGAGATGAGACTTTTGGGTCAAGATTAGGTCTAAATCTGATTTCGAAATCTGTCAACCTTTCCACAAGCCTAAAGACGACTAATACGTGACACTTAACAAATGAGGTGCTTCGAGCATATGCTTTAATTCCTCCGATGCCTCCTGCTGGACCTTTCACATCACTCTTTACAGCACTTCAGCGTCCAGGCTTGGCCATTTTCCCAGATGCAATGGCTATTAAGAGATCGTGCTTTATCACCAAAGGGACTATGGGAATTGAGAACTGATTCCTATTCAGAAACGGTTCCATTTTATAAGAAACACTCAAACCAAATCATTTTTGTAATATTTCGTTGATTAACTGGTTCTTAAACGTCTACACTTTTCCATCGATAATCCCTGCGTTGAAATAATTTAACATATCTTAATGTACTACAAAAACAGCCAATTTTTCACACTTCCCATTTAAAGCCAAAACAACCAGTCCAAAAAATGAGACAACATAGCTGCAGAGGTTTTTCTTCCTCTGTGTTGCCCACTATAAAATGAACAAATGTTGATTAATGTACCAAAGCGATGACCACACAATTCCCCTTAAACCTTAATGAACATAAACACCATTTGCACGCAAGAACGATGCCATAATCAAAAGATTTACCTTAACGCCTCTTACCCATCCACATCCATTATATAGACACATCTTAACATACACTAATACTTTATCCTCGCAAGACCAACATTATTTAGCATCTTATTGATCATAAACATTGTCTAATGACAAATGGTTGAGCTCACCAGCCTAATCTAAAAGTTTTACATTGAACTTGTTTTCGACAGAAACCCAATAGGCTATAAAGAAAAGCCTTTTTGGCTTTGTGTTTTGATTATGCTGTGATCGCCTGAAGACAGTGTTTACAACCAGCAGGTTTTAAAGATTTTGTGTTACTGGGTTGTTGATTTGGTACATTAAGCAATGTTGGGCTGTTTCCATGTTATGGGGATCTAAAGCGTCGAAAACTTTTTGTCTTTGTTCTTGGATTACAGCTTGTTTGGGAGTAGATATTGTGTACTACGAGTAAGAAATCTGGTTTCCTTAAAGCGTTTATCACGTTAACCATTTTAGATTTCTGCACCGCTGCTTCTAAATCTAAAGCGCTGTGGAAAAAAATAATGTTTTAGCTGAGTGTTGAGTTTGCAGTGTGAATTGAATGTGATGACAGAGCATGATTGGCCGCTTAAAAATAATACAAAAGACAATAAATAGAAACGCATTTTTCTACTTTCCTGTCCTGCCTGGTTGCATATAGCTCTGATCCGCAACAAATGACTCTTACATGCTGGTTGTGTTTAAAGAAACAGTTCATCCAAAAATAAAAACTGGATGAAAATCTGCTCTCCCTCAGGGCATCCAAGATGTAGACGTTTGTTTCTTCAGATTTGGAGCAATGTAGCATTACATTACTTGCTCACCAATGGATCCTCTGCAGTGAATAGGTGCCGTCAGAATGAGAGTCAAAACGGCTGATTAAAACACAATAATCTAATCCACACGACTCATTTGATTAACATCTTGCAGGGCTCTACACTTACTCTTCTTTTAAAAAAAAGAAGCACACTAACCTAAAAAAAAAAATAGGAGCACAGTCAAAATTTTAGAAGCACCTTTTAGAAGCATCAAAAATTTGCCTTCCCATTATGTGGTGATATTTGACTTGATTTTGAATTGATTTAGAGGGGAATTTTGTTTTTACCTTAATATTTTTTAAGCGTTTCAAAATTTCTAATTAAAACAACAGAATAAGAACAAGTAGAATAAGTTAATAATAAAATGAAATCAGTATTAACAAAATTAATTTGTACTACAGAGGTGGCACAGAACACAAAAGTGGCTTGTAGGTGTATTTTCATGTTTAATGAGGCTCAGGGGTGACATGAGTGCAATTAAATTCATAAATTCATGTTGAGATTAATGTTTTAAATATAACATTTTGAATACAGAAATGTTAAATGATTTAAAAAACCGAAAAGAAACTTTAAAAATGAAACTAAATCTGCCAGTAGGTGGCGGCAAGACACTGATTCAATTACTGAATCATTCATTCATTTGATTCATTCGAACGGCTGATTAATTCAGGAATAAAGCAAGTGACTGTCTTTATGAATGAGAAACTGAATCATTGACTCATGATTGGTTTAAAAACGGACGTTCATTCCTAAACAAAATACCGCTGTGTTTGAATAGAGATGCGCAGTGGCTCAGTGACTTGTTTCAGACTATTTTTAATGACAAAATAGAGCAAAAACAAGAGTAAACTTCTTGTTTATATAACTGTTAAATAAATATCTCATTTACAAACTTTCTTAAAAATCATTAAAAGCTGTCAATCATCTTAGTTAATCGTGATCTCACACAGTTCCATTATAATCAACGAAGCTCTCTAAATTACACAATCAATCTCTTATTTACACTTTCTCTACTTTTTGTTTATGAAAGGATTCATGAGATATGTCTGAGATATATTACTCAACATTGCAAAAAATACGTAAAAACTTTTTAATCTCCCCTCAGCGCAAACACAAATATACTGATCGGGTCAATCGCACTGGTGCTCCTAAATATTTTTTCATAGTCGCACGCAGTAGTTTTCAGTCGCAAATGCGATTGAAAAGGTCGCACTGTAGAGCCCTGTCTTGTGAAGCGAAAAGTTGAATGTTACTAATAAACAAATCCATCAAGACATTTTAACTAAAATACCAGTCCATAATTTATAATAATACTTCCTCCAGTGAAAAAGTCCTTTCTCATCAAAATCCACCCACATATTTGTTTAGAACTGTTTTGGATTTTTTTCAATTGTAAACAGTACTTATTTCTCTCCTGATTCAGACGAGATGAGAAAGCAATATTATAAAGAGTTAAAACATCTTAAAGGATGTTTTAACTCATCACTAATTCGTAGCATTGTGAACGCGCATCCCAGAACCTGTGCTACACAAGCTTTTGTGCTTAAAAAGTACAAAATGTTTATTTTCAGAAAATTTCAAGACCCTTCTTCCTCGGCTGGGATCGTTTAGAGCCCGTTGAAGCCACATTTAAACTACATTTTGGAAGTTCAAAATCGGGGCACCAATCAAGACCATTATATGAAGAAAAATTCTGAAATGCTTTCCTCAAAAACCATAATTTCTTTACGACTGAAGACAGAAAGACATGAATATCTTGGATGACAAGGGGGTGAGTATATTATTTGTGAATTGTTGTTCTGGAACTGGACTTTGTTTCATAAAAACATGCAGATTTTTGCCTTTGAAGACATCAGTTGATGGACTGGTGTGGATTACTTGTGGATTATTGTGATGTTTTTATCAGCTGTTTGGACTCTCATTCTGACGGCACCCATTCACTGCAGAGGATCTACTGGTGAGCAAATGTAATGCTACATCTCTCCAAATTGGTTCTGATGAAGAAACAAACTCATTTACATCTTGGCTGGCCTGAGTCAATTTTTAGCACATTTTCATTTTTGGGTAAACTATTCCTTTAATGAATGATTCCTGAACTCAAAAGTTATTGGTGTAATAACTTGATCTAACGCATTAAATTAGAGCAGTTCTTGAGTCATTAAACGCAACTCGAAATGAACACAAAATTTGTGATTGATTGAACAAAACACTTCAGCGGGAACAAACACGCATGGCTGCCACTGTACGTACTAAATTAAAAAGCACCTTGAATGCTAAACAGCAGATGAGTTGCAGGGAAACCCTTGATGACAAAGCTACATTTGGTTAGATGACAGCACAAGCTTCCTAAAAGAAATCTCGGTCAGGCCGTCCTGCGCTTTCCATCTAGGCATCGAGCCAAAGCTCTCCATCTTGTTCCTCATAAAATCTCCATCACAATGCTTTTTCTGTCTGAGACGCAGAGTAATCCTCCTTTATCTGTCAGTCCTATGACAAACTAACAATACATGATGATACATCGCCGAATAAATGCAGGTTAATTTATGACGTGCAATTTATTTCTTTTGTCTTTCTTAACTTGTTTTTACTGTTTATATTATATTATGTAATGTTTGTTTTCTTCAAAGCACTATGTAAACCCATAAGCTATATAAACTAAGCTTTACTTACATGCGGGTGGCATCTAAGCGCATTTGCACTTTTGTAATGTAAAAGGCTCAGAGCCTTTCAAGATGTGTTTTGGCCAAAACAGATTTTTTTTTCAGGAGGCAGTGTAAAAATAAACATCACAAAAAAGCATGCTAAACATGTTCACAACATGGTCTGCAAATCAGCCTGAAAGAGTAAAATTGGTGAAAATGGACTAATTAAAAGTTAAACAACTCACCCACTCAGATATCATCAGTTTCTGTAACATCAGGACGGAAATGAACTTCAGATCTGAAGAAACTTGATCTGTGACTGAGCCAGATTTTAGCAACTAATCAGCTCAGAGAAATTAAAGATGTACCTCAGTGTTTAACCATTCTTTTCATAAAATATTTTATGCAATACAAAACATGTGCATGCAGTATAGTTGAAGTCAAAAGTTTACATACACCTTGCAGAATCTGCAAAATGTTAATTATTTTACCAAAATAAGAGGGATCATACAAAATGCATGTTATTTTTTATTTAGTACTGACCTGAATAAGATATTTCACATAAAAAGATGTTTGCATATAGTCCACAAGAGTAAATAATAGTTGAATTTATAGAAATGACCCTGTTCATACACGGTTTACATACACTTGATTCTTAATACTGTGTTGTTACCTGAATGATCCACAGCTGTGTTTTCTGTTTATTGATAATTGTTCATGAGTCCATTTGTCCTGAACAGTTCAACTGCCTGCTGTTCTTCAGAAAAATCCTTCAGGTCGCACAAATTCTTTTCAAAAGCATTTTTGTGTATTTGAACCCTTTCCAACGATGACTGTATGATTTTGAGATGCATCTTTTGACACTGAGGACAATTGAGGGACTCAAATGCTACTATTACAGAAGGTTCAAATGCTCACTGATGCTCCAGAAGGAAAAACGATGCATTAAGAGCTGGGGGTGAAAACTTTTGAATTTAAAGATCAGGGTAAATTGATCTTATTTTGTCTTCTGGGAAACATGTAAGCATCTTCTGTAGCTTCTGAAGGGCAGTACTAAATGGAAAAAACATGCTATTTAGACAAAATATGAAAAATGTACACATCTTCATTCTGTTCAAAAGTTTAAACCCCTGGCTCTTAATGCATCATGTTTGAACCTTCTGTAATAGTTGCATATGAGCCCCTCGGTTGTGCTCAGTGTGAAAAGATGGATCTCAAAATCATATAGTCATTGTTGGAAAGGGTTCAAATACACAAAAATGCTGAAAAACCAAAGAATTTGTGGGACCAGAAGGATTTTTCTGAAGAACAGCGAGCGGTTTAACTGTTCAGGACATCAAAAAAAGAGTTCAGGAATCTTATTTTGGTAAAATAGTTAACATTTAGCAGATTCTGCAGGGTGTATGTAAACTTTTGACTTCAACTGTATTTTTTGAGTGGTTAAAAATTATAATACACATAAATATTAAATAAATATAATGTATTATATTAAAGTGCTCTAAAATATTTTATTTAATGTAACCTTTTTTTAATTGAATATTCTATGAAGCATGGTTAAAAATATTTCTTGTAAAATTATGCATTTTTTAAAAATATTTTAATCAATTAATAATATTTTAGATTATATACTGAAGTTCTAATCTTAATATTTAATTTTATGAAGTTATCAAAAAACAGTATGGTAAACATTTTGTGGTTCTGTGCAATAAAATTAAATCCTATTTTAATGGCTGTTAAATATTTTGACGCCTGAACTTAGTTTAGAGAAATGCATTCCAAATATAACTGCTATAAAAATAGGCTGTTGCACATAAATATTGGTGTTTGTGTCACAGCATTATCAAGGGACAAAGCCAACATGAAACAAAGCAAAACATACAGACCATGTAACAGCGAAAAAGAGTCTGTGTTTGTTTTTAGTTCATCTGAGCCCATGAGAGTGTTGCATCATTGTCAGCATTGGAGTCTACATACATGTGTGAGTGTGTGAGTGATTAAGTGTGCCTGTGCATGCACGGTGTGGCGTATTTAAACATTTATGTCAATGCACACACGCCTGCTAGTGCAACAAAACAATTTAAAACAGCTAAAAGGAAAAATCTGATCAATTATAAACCTTTTCTGAATGAAATATTCAGTCCTGTTTCCGACAAAAATAAAAAGCTTATACATACATCTGTACAATGGGAGTAAGCGCTCATGCATATTCATTAGGAAACATCAATACAAGAATCTGTTGCCATTCATATTTCATCAAAGACTTCTGTGGCAGGAATTACTTTGAGCTTTCCTGACACATTTCTGTGGAAGTCTCAGTCTGAGCGGCAGACGCTGATTTCCCCTGATTAGCTATAAAGCGAGCGTAAACAAGCGCAACAAAAGAACAAACAAAAACACACAACCAATGTCACAATCAGAAAAGCAAAAGACATTTGCTTTTCTTTCATTGCGTTTTATAGTGCAATACATTTCCTTATAGACTGCGATATTAAATCTGCATCTAATAAGAAAGTGTTGAATGAAGCAAATGGCGTTTTTAGTAATGCAGTAATGCACTACAGCAGTTTTGTTCTCTAATTCCACCTTTAAGAAATAGTGCAATCATTTAATCACACATATTTCACTCTAAAATCTGCATAATTGTTTTCTTCCATGAAACACACAATGACTTATTAAGCAGAAACTCCTAGCTTTTTTTGTTCATACAATGAAAGTTAATGGTGATCTGTTCTGCCAAGCTTAAAAAGACACCAAAACACCATAAAGGTACCTTAAATGCAATGTACAATTGCAGTAAAAAGTTTACATACACCTTGCAGAATCTGCAAAATGTTAATTATTTTACCAAAATAAAAGGGATCATACAAAATGCTTGTTATTTTTATTTAGTACTCACCTGAATAAGACATTTCACATAAAAGTTGTTTACATATAGTCCACAAGAGAAAATAATAGCTGAATTTATAAAAATGACCCCATTCAAAAGTGTGTGTTTTTTTTTTGATAAGTGAAAATGAAAGTTGATAGTTGTTCATGAGTCTCTTGTTTGTCCTGAACATTTAAACTGACTGCTGTTCTTCAGAAAAATCCTTCAGGTCCCACAAACTCTTTGGTTTTATCCAAAAATATGATATTTAGGCAAAATAAGAAAAATGTACATATCCTCATTCCATTCAAAAGTTTTTACCCCCTGGATCTTAAAGCATTGTTTTTCCTTCTGAAGCATCAATGAGCATTTGAACCTTCTGTAGTAGTTGTATATGAGTCCCTCAGTTGTCCTCAGTGTGAAACATGGATCTCAAAATCATACAGTCATTGTTGGAAAGGGTTCAAATACACAAAAAATGCAGGAAAACCAAAGAATTTGTGGGACCTGAAGGATTTTTCTGAAGAACAGCGGGCAGTTTAGCTGTTCAGGATGAACAAGGGAGTCATGAACAACTATCACTAAACAAAAAAAAAAAAAAAAAAAAAAAAAACAGCTGTGGATTATTCAGGTAACAAAACAGTATTAAGAAACTGTTGAAGAGGGTCATTTTTATAAATTTAAAATTATTTTCTCTTGTGGACTATATGTTAACATCTTTTATGTTAAAACATTTTATTCAGGTCAGTATCAAAATAAAAAAACAACATGCATTTTGTATGATCCCTCTTATTTTGGAAACAAAAAAAAGCATTTTGTAGATTCTGCAAGGTGTATGTACTTTTTTGATTTCAGCTGTATATCACTCAATGCATAACACTATATTCTGTGTTTTTTTTAATCATATGATAGATTTGTGTTTTCACTAATAGTCTCTGCAGCTCTGATTACACATTTGTGCTCACATTAAAATAAAAATAATGACAAGATTTAACTGAGGAAAAGATGATCAGTGAATAACAGAGGGAGGAACGACATTAAAGTGATTGAAATATGACAGTTTCCATGTGCAAACTGTATGATTTTTGCTATAGTTTGCGGTCTGAGAACTTGTTTGAGGATCTGCAGATTAACTGTCTTTACAATCAAAATGAGAAACAGATTTTTAGCAGTCCTAAGTGCAACTGCCACTAATGAAGGCCTACTAATTAAGAACTAATATGAGCAAAGCAATTACACTGTAAGATGTAAGTTTTTTTTTTTAAATATAAAAAAATATTTTTTATAATGACTTTTATTCAGCAAAAACACATTAGGTTAATAAAAAATGAAAAAAAAAATCTGTTTTAAAAAAGTGCTTATTTTGAATTTTCTATTCAATAAAGAACCAAAAAAAAAAAAAATCACAATTTTTACAAAATATTTGATTTCTGAAGGAACATGTGACACTGAAGACTGGAGTAATGATGCTGAAAATTCAGCTTTGCATCACAGGAATAAATTTAATTTTTAAAAATATTCAAATAAAAAACAGTTATTTGAAATTGTAATAATATTTCACAACTTTACTGATTTTACTGTATTTTTCTCCAAATAAATGCAGCCTTGGTGAGCAAAAGAAACTTTTTTCAAAAAATTAAAAATGTTATCATCCCCAAACTTTTGAATGAGTGTATGCATATTCATACCAGCTTGTGTATATGATACGCAATATGATTGTACTTCTTGATTTTGTTTTACTAAGTCATATTGTGCTTTTGAATTGTGGAAATCTTAACACCAAAAACAATAATAACAATGCGAACCAATGTCATAACTAAAATATGCAAAGATATACATCATATGGTGTAATATAAGGTTGTAATATAATGTTTCACCTGAATGTTTTTCACCCTCCAAACTTAAGTTTTCTCTTCTTACAGGTGCTGGTTTTGTTGTCAGATCAGGGGAAAGTGTCTACGACAGTAGATCCTTAGAGGAACGGCCCACTTCTTGTGAGTCAGGAGAAAAAATGCAAACGTGTAAGAGAAGCCAGACTCTCATGTTCAGCAATCAGTTAAAGCACTTTAGAACTTCATTTTGTGCACAATAGATCATTAATCACCTTCTTTCACCTTCTGTTCCACAAAAGAATAAACCATGGCTTATTTTTTCTTTCTCTGTCCGTCTTTTTTGATTTTTCATACAAGGGTTCTGTGATGGAAAATACCACATATGAGAAGGCAATGAGAGGTTATCAGGACAAAATGTGCCTGTGTGAATCACCGTAATGGCACCAGCTTTAATGCACAATAATAGCACTAAATTTTGAGTTTTATCTGGAAACATCACAACGGATGCAGCAACGTTGCTGTGGCAACCAGAGGAAGCCACATCGCTAATGGAAATTGTCTGCCTTTGCCTTTCATCTTTGGGAAAAGCTAAAAAGCCGAGGAGCCATTTAACTGAGCCGCCACGGCTTTTGAGGGCCTTCGAAAAAACATAGACAAAACATCACACTTTTGTCTTATCAAAACTATTTGCAAATCAAATGTGATCCTGTTGACGCCTCTCCACCAGATCCTCAGAGGGATTGAAGCTGCTCTAATCAGCAGCGCAGTAAACTCACACTAACGCTCGCACTCTGCTGAGCTTTGTTTGCTGAATTATCGTGCATAAGAAGCTCCGTTTTGGCGTAAACGAAAAACACAGCAAAATTCAAGTCAGCTCTTTTTAGGAATAATCTCCCCCTGGAACAAATTATCATTTTTCCTCCTGACTTTGTATGTCTCTATTTCTGTGTGTGTATCCATCTTATTTCACAACACACAAAGGTTCAGAGGCACGCAGTAAATGAAGATAAAACAAAGCCACGCATTTATCATTTCTGTCATCACTCTATGGCACTCTATTATAATTTAGAACGTGTTTTGATTGATCTAATTTCTGAATTAAAGCTGCAAGCAGCATTGAAAGGGCCCTTGCAACAGGGCTCACCACCACCAGGTGGCTTTAGGAAAACAGCAAGCAGTGAGCAATATGCGTTTGAAGTGGTAAATATGGGAGGAATATGTCAAAGTCATTTATATGTGCCAAACTGCCAGCTGGTGGCGCTATGGCTTAACTGAATGTTGGCATGTAGATGTCTTCAGGCCAGGACTATTATCAAACATATGAAGTTTGGTGCAGATTGAACATGGTATGTTTGAGGACATGACTTTTCCAGTTGCCATCAGATGGCGCTATGATTATAACTCAATATTGGCCTTTAGATGTCTTCAGGCCAGGACTCTTACTAAACGTCTGGCGCAGATTAGACACTGCATGTTTAATTTAAGTAAAACAAATCATTTCCTGTTGCCAGCTCTTTTCCTGTTGACACTATGGCTATAACTGAAAATTGGCATGTAGATGTGTTCAGGACAGCGCCTGAACATCAAACATATAAAGACAAACATAACAGCGCTTTTATCAAACATATAAAGTTTGGTGCAGATTGAACATGTTTCAGTTAGTGTAAAACATGACATTTCCTGTTGCAATAAGGTGACGCTATGATTATAACTCAATATTGGCATGTAGATGTGTTCAGGCCAGGACTCTTCCTAAACATGTGAAGTTTGGTGCAGACTAGACACTGCATGTTTAAGTTAGTGTAAAACAAGTCATTGCCTGTTGCCAGCAGGTGGCGCTATGGTTATAACTGAATATTGGCCTTTAGATGTCTTTAGGCCAGGACTCTTGCTAAACATGTGAAGTCTGGTGCAGATTAGACACTGCATGTTTAAGTTAGTGTAAAACAAGTCATTTCCTGTTGCCAGCAGGTGGCACTATGGCTTAACTGAATGTTGGCATGTAGATGTGTTCAGGCCAGCACTTTTATCAAACATGTGAAGTTTGGTGCAGATTGAACATGGTATGTTTGAGTTAGTGCAAAACATGACTTTTCCAGTTGCCATCAGGTGGCGCTATGATTATAACTCAATATTGGCCTTTAGATGTCTTCAGGTCAGGACTCTTCCTAAACATGTGAAGTTTGGTGCAAATTAGACACTGCATGTTTAAGTTAGTGTAAAACAAGTAATTTCCTGTTGCCAGCAGGTGGCGCTATGATTATAACTGAATATTGGCATGTAGATGTCTTCAGGCCAGCACTTTTATCAAACATATAAAGTTTGGTGCAGATTGAACATGTTTGAGTTAGGTGTAAAACATGATATTTCCTGTTGCAATAAGGTGACGCTATGACTATAACTCAATATTGGCATGTAGATGTGTTCAGGCCAGGACTCTTCCTAAACATGTGAAGTTTGGTGCAGATTAGACACTGCATGTTTAAGTTAGTGTAAAACAAGTTATTGCCTGTTGCCAGCAGGTGGTGCTATGGTTATAACTGAATATTGGCCTTTAGATGTCTTTAGGCCAGGACTCTTGCTAAACGTGAAGTCTGGTGCAGATTAGACACTGCATGTTTAAGTTAGTGTAAAACAAGTCATTTCCTGTTGCCAGCAGGTGGCGCTATGGCTTAACTGAATGTTGGCATGTAGATGTCTTCAGGCCAGCACTTTTATCAAACATGTGAAGTTTGGCGCAGATTGAACATGGTATGTTTGAGTTAGTGCAAAACATGACTTTTCCAGTTGCCAGCAGGTGGCGCTATGATTATAACTCAATATTGGCCTTTAGATGTCTTCAGGCCAGGACTCTTACTAAACTTGAAGTCTGGTGCAGATTAGACACTGCGTGTTTAAGTTAGTGTAAAACAAATCATTTCCTGTTGCCAGTAGGTGGCGCTATGATTATAACTGAATATTGGCATGTAGATGTCTTCAGGCCAGTACTTTTATCAAACATATAAAGATTGGTGCAGACAGAACATGTTTGAGTTGGTGCAAAACATGACATTTCCTGTTGCAATAAGGTGATGCTATGATTATAACTGAATATTGGCATGTAGATGTGTTCAGGTCAGGACTCTTCCTAAACATGTGAAGTTTGGTGCAAATTAGACACTGCATGTTTAAGTTAGTGTAAAACAAGTCATTTCCTGTTGCCAGCAGGTGGCGCTATGATTATAACTCAATATTGGCCTTTAGATGTCTTCAGGCCAGCACTTTTATCAAACATATAAAGTTTGGTGCAGATTGAACATGTTTGAGTTAGGTGTAAAACATGACATTTCCTGTTGCCAGCAGGTGGCGCTATGATTATATCTGAATATTGGCATGTAGATGTGTTCAGGCCAGGACTTTTATCAAACATATGAAGTTTGGTGCAGATTGAACATGTTTGAGTTGTAAAACAAGTCACTTCCTGTTGCCAGCTGGTGGCACTAGGAATATGACGTAACATTGGCCTTCAGATGTGTTCAGACCAGGACTTTTTTTGGAAGTTTGCAGCAGATTTGACAACAACTTCTTTTTCCATGGTGAAACATTGAACTTTGTCAGGCCACCATGGACACACCTTTTAACGAAAACTCAAGATCTTCGCAACTTAACATCGCAAAGGCCTTTAGATTAGACTGACCACATATAATGTTGTTGTCATTAAAACTCTAGGAGTTTGTTACAGTGTAAAACATGTCACTTCCTGTTGCCAGCAGGTGGCGTTATGACTATAACTGAATATGGGCATGGGCATGTGTTCAGGACAGGACTCTTATCAAACACGTGAATTTTGGTGCAGATTGGACTTTTTATGCCTGAATTATAACAACTTCCTGTTTCATGGCAAAACATCGAAGTTTGTTAGGCCGCCACGGACACACTCTTTAACAAAAACTCATGATTTTCACAATTTAATGTCACAAAGGGCTTTAGATTAAACTCACCAAATTTGATGTTGATCTGTTTACATCTCTAGGAGGAGCTCATTTAAATACAACACCTGAAAATGGCACAAAACTTGCAGAGAAAATTCAAAATAACAGACTTCTTGTTGGGTTTTGGACTTAGTACCGGTGGACTTTTTTGTAGGTATTGATGTGTTACATGTGTCTACCGAGTTTCGTACATGTATGTGAAACATAGGTCGAGAGGAAGATTTTTTTTAAATATTGGCATGAATCCTTCAAATATTTTCAATTAAGTGTTGCTTTAAAAGGGTCAAATGAAAAATGAGGGGATTCTGACTAATTAAACGCCTCTGATTGGCCATTGCATACCACTGCTCATAGAAAGTGATATAAATATTCATGGAAGTGTTCGAAAGCATCCATCTATCAGCAAGTATGATGTACTTGGTACTACCTGTACTGCAGAAAGGCTGTTATTGTTACGTTTTTAAAATTTTAGTATTGACATTGTACAGAAGTACTAATAGCCTATTTTTGACAATAATCAAAATCATTAGTTAACAAGTTATAGAATTACTGAAATACTTCAAGTAAAACTCTTAAAGTTGAACATTAGATAAAAGGTTTGGAAACACATCAATGTTCAAACTGTCAAAAGTCAGTAATGATGCACCAATCTTGATTTTTCATGGCTGATTCAGATTTTTAAAAGCAAATTCTGATTTGTTCATTTTTTTCTTAAAATTTTAATCACGATCCAATAGGGCTAAACAACAATTCAATATCAATATATTTCACAATATAATTTGTTTCAATAATGGTGATATGATTTTCAATATTTCAATATACATTACCAGTGTTTCCCATACACCGATTGACTTCTTTGAATAAACATGAGCGCTGTACGTTTCAAAATCAAAACGTGGCGCAGGTGTTTTAAATTAATGTATCTTTGAAGGGAAGAGACTGTATTCAGAAAAGTTTCAATGCCATTTTCATTTTATCTAAAAAAAGTAGCGTTCATGAGCGCAGCGCTGCTTTGTGTACAGCCGTTACCGGGGAAACTAATGTTTCTGCCGCTTCAAAAGCGCCTCTTACTGGCAGATAATGAATTTGAATTTGAAGACTTAATACAAATAAAAGGTGAACATTAATTTATTTGTACCATTTGTTTTCCCTAAAATATTATATGGTTTTACAGAAGGAGGTTTCATAGACTTAGCAAATTCATTTTTCAGAAGTTTGTACAGACATCTGTTGTAGGTGTCCTTTACAATAATTCGGAGGCGCTTTAAAATGTTGGTGATATCGACATCGGAATTATATTGTATCGAAGTTAAGAAATATATTGTGATGTAAATTTTGGCCATATCATCCAGCCCTACGATCCAAAGAAAGATTCTACATACTAATTTCAAAATCTGAAGCAAAAATAGAATGGTCTAACTTTATCTTTTTATCTTTTATGCTGCATAAAAAATATCTGCAGGAAACAAAAATAGATTGAAAGCACAAATTCACTCTCTGACAGCAGGTGGTGCTAATGGAACAGCAGTGATACAGAATTTCCCTGGTTACTGTAGTAAACAAAGCAGCACCAGAACAGAGATCGGCTGAAATAAAACAAAAGAGCTGATTGCTAATCACGCATTTGGAGCAAAAAACTGCCCAGTTATGATTTATGTCAGTTCGAACATTTTCTGCTACTAGCATTATTTGTTTTGGGCTTGGCTAAAGGAGAACAAAATTCCTTTTTTTTTTAATAATAATAATAATAATTTTCCAGGACAACTACAAGATTTTCCAGGACATTTTCCATTTTCTGTAATTTTCCATGTGTTTTCCAGGACTGAAAAATTCATAAATTTTCCAGGTTTTCCAGAACGTGTTGGAACCCTGCGCTGTTTTCATATGAAATTTAAAGGGGACTGAGGCAATCACAAGCTTGTGTACAGTTTATGGAGCTGATCGCACATTTTTAGGGGGGGCTGAGTAGTCATTTTATACCACTGTAGCCCCCTAAAAATGGCTTAGTGACACCCCTGGTGTTAGAATATTAGTTAATTGCATATGATAGAATGTACTTCCAATTAAACATTTGCAATTGGTTTGTAAAAGCTGATTTTATGCATGTTTGACCTGAGTTTTCATTGCATTTGCACTGTTTTGTCCAGCAAGTCAAATCGCCACTGTGGTGTCTTCAGTCTTCATTTTGTGAAGCAATTGGTTAAGTTGATTAGTAAAAGTGAAAAGGTTAAGTTGATTAGTAAAAGTGAAAAGTGTTGTTTCTCTTATCACTACACATGACAGCTTTTTTTGTTTGTAGTTTTGTAAAACCTTCCCACACTCGGCTGGTTCGGCTTCGTTTGCACATCTCACAAGTGTGTCTTTTTCTATTGGATAGCAGGACAGCAGAATTACAGTCATGCACTACAGCACCACACTGGTCAAACCATGTTATTGCAGGTGCCTGCATTAGGACTACAACAGTCAAACGGCTATTCAACAACTAAAATGTTTGGACAGAATTTTTTACTGTTGACTGCTAAAAATCGATAATGTCGACGAATGATTTCAGCCGTACTCTTTGTCAACAACCACTCAGAACACCCTGAAAATACTCTAGCAGCCACTCAAACAGCAGCATCCCATAGAACACCCTATCATTCAATCCTAGCAACCACTCAGAACACCCCAGCAACCGCTCCTCAAACTGGCCAAACTACATAAGCCCTAAACAGCCTGCAGAATTCAGACAGGACTTTGTCAGGCTCTTCTCGTTCTGTCCTGCAATCATCTGAAACGCTGAACTTACAGCGGCGGAGAGGATGATGCTATTAAGAGACACACTATAAATTGTCTTTCACTCTGAGTTTGTGTACCGTATTTCAGGCGCGGGCTGATCCGCCGGGTTATCCGGCTGGGTTTGGGATTCAATCTCTGTATGTGAGTGGGATAAATTTAGTGGTTGGTCACCGGCTCCTACAGAAAGGGGCTTTCCATCAGAGAGCTGTAAAAAGGATCAGGCTGCCGTTAAGCAACATAAACCTCCAGCAAACCCACAGACCTCTTTCTCTCAACACACTCTACACACCTACAGCAGCGTGAGCCCATCCAAATACACTACAGATCCTATATACACCCATCATTCTCACACTGCGTATATAGTTTTTTTGTTCCAGGGATTCATTCTAACTACAAATTCAACCTTTTTCTGTTATGTAAAGTTCAAAATGATCTTTTTGTGTTTAATTCCTTTGTTTATGTAAAGATTTTACTGTTTTACTCTTATCCCAGACCTAAAATATGAATATCCATAAAAAAAAATATTAATAAAATGTCAAAACTACCATCTAAAATTGTGAATTAATCATTACAATTTTTACAAAACAAATTACCGAATTATTTTACAATACTAAATTATAATACAATTAATACTAATATTAATAATAACATTAACAATTAATAATATACTAATAAACTACTACTACTAATAATAATGTATTATGTATAAAATTATATTTTTACACTTTTTGCATAATTATAATTTGAAATGGAAATCAAACTACACATTAATTATGAATTATCAGACTTTCAATCCTAAAATGTGAATATTTAAAAAAAACAAAACAACATTTCAAAACTACCAAATTATTTTAATAATAAATATAATAATTGTTAATATTACAGTTAATACTAATATTAATAATATTAAAAATTAATAACATACTAATTCATAATAACAATAACATTAAACACACTACCACTACTACTAATTATTATTATTATTATTATTATTATTACTGTTATTACTATTATTACTATTATTATTATTATTATTATTATTATGAATAAAACAATATTTTCACAGTTTGCATAATTATAGCTTGAAATTAAATTACACAGTATTAATAATTACCAGACTTTCAATCCTAAAATGTGAATATCCTTAAAAAATATGAATAAAACTTCATTCATTACAATTTTTACAAAAAATTACAACTGTCTACTAAATTATTTTAATAAATAAATAATAATAATAATAATAATAATTAATATTAATAATAGCATTAACATTAATAACAATACTACCACTACTAATTATTATTATTATTATTATGTATAAAATAATATTTTCACACTTTTTGCATAATTACAGCTTGAAGTGGAAATAAAATGACACATTATTTAATAATTATCAGACTTTCAATTCTAAAATGTGAATATCCTTAAAAAATTATTGATATAATTTCACAACTATTATCTAAAATGTAAAATTATTAATTACAATTTTTACAAAACAATTACAACTGTCTACTCAATTTTAATAGTAAATAATAAGTATTAATATTACAATTAAAACTAATATTAATAATAACATTAAGTTAATAATATACTAACAATAACATTCATAACAACAACACTAATCACAATACCACTACTACCACTAATTATTATTATTATGATTATTATGATTATGATATTATATATAGATTTTTATATATAAAATAATATTTTCATACATTTTGCATAATTACAGCTTGAGATGGAAATTAAATTATACTTCATTAATTATCAGACTTTCAATCCTAAAATGTGAATATCCTTTAAAAATATTGATAAAATATAATCTAAAAAATTATTCATTACAATTTTTACAATTTTTTTTGCATAATTACAACTTGAAATGGAAGTTAAATTACACATTAATTATTATCATCCACTTATTTATTATTATTATTAATAAATAACATGTATTTAAGTATATTGAAGTTATATTTAGAACATTTTCGACAGCAGAAATTAAAACAGACATAATTGAGACATGATGTGAATGTCATTTTACTGTAAAAATAAATAAATGTAATTACTTTTTTAGAGTTGTACATAAAGATTATTGGACTATGTTTTTTAGATTATCGACTACAATTTTTTATGTTGTTGTTTATAGTTGTTTACTAGCGATTTCTGAATGACAACTGTTTCTAGACCAATTTTTTTTCCAGTGTTGTGCTGTAGGTTCAGGGATGAAAAAAATGACAATTCATCTGGGATGCATGTACACGGTTAATCACTGTTAAAAGGAAAAATTAAACTAGTAATAGCATGAAAAAGTGATTTTCTCTCTAGAAACCCACAGGACCAAAATTGCCTGTGGTCAAAGAAGCGCCATACGCACACAAACACAATCCAAAAACACACATGCATGCGAAAGCTGTGTGGAGAGCTCTGAAATCCAACGCAATGATACAAAACATCCTCTTACACAAAGGTCAGTGAGAAGAACAGCCGCATGATGCTCTTTACTGAAGAGTGACAGGCGGTGTAGCCGATTTGGCCGAGGGGCAGCGGTCAAACCGCTGTGTGCTGGCGATTATGTTGTAGCCGCAGATTTGATGGCTCAGATAAAGCAGATGTGAGATGGAGATGGAGGCGACCGGCGAGCGCACCGAGGGAGGGGTGAAAAATCAAGGGGATTTAGGCAAGAAGCTCTATCTCTCGCTCACAGCTTTTCCAGGGTGGCTTGTGGGTGGAGAAAGAGACAGAGAGAGTGAGAGATGCCGAGAGCTGACAGGGGAGAAGTCGTCTGTGTGTAAATCTTCATTTGGAGGAAGTGTTGGATTAAAATGGCAGGCGTTTTTGTCCCGGGGCTCATCGTTTAACATATCACAGTCCCACAGGGATGGACGGTGGGACTCGGCTTTAGTCTTGTCACTCTTACTTATAGAAAAAAGTAAGACTGGCTTTCAATGAACAGCCCAGCGCTTGTGGATGGACATTTACAGGCTGGATGGACAGAGAGATGAACTGACAAGCGGATGGATAGACGAGAGATGCGTATTCAGCATCTAATTTCATATTTAACTGAAAAAAACATTAAAAGTATAGTAAATACTAAATAAATAAATACATTTTCTTTATAAAAAAGTTTGGGATCAGTATGATTTTTACAGTTTAAGGCTGCATTTACTTGATCAAAAATACAGAAAAAAATGGTAATATTGTGAAATATTATTACAGATTCAAATAACTGTTTTCTATGTGAATATATTTTAAAATGTCATTTATTCCTGTGATGCAAAGCTGAATTTTCAGCATCATTACTCCAGTCTTTAGTGTCACATGATCCTTCAGAAATCATTCTAATATGCTGATTTATTACTTTTATTATTAATGTTGGAAACAGTTGTGCTGCTTAATATTTTTTGGAATCTGTGATAGTTTTATCAAGATTCTTTGATGAATAAAACGCTAAAAAGAACAGCATTTACACAAAATATAAATCTTTTTTAACAATATACGTCTTTGCTGTCACTTTTTTAAAAAACTTTTAAATAGTAGTTGATATTGTTACAAAATATCATTATTTTAAATAAATGCTTTTCTTTTTAACTTTTTATTCATTAAAGAATCCTGAAAAATTATATATATATATTATTTTTTAACATTGATAATAAATCAGCATATAAGAATGATTTCTGAAGGATCATGTGACACTGAAGACTGGAGTAATGATGCTGAAAATTCAGTTTGATAACAGGAATAAATTACATTTTAAAATATATTCACATAGAAAACAGCTATTTTACATTTAAATAATATTTCACAATATTACAGTTTTATTCTGGATTTTTTTTAATCAAATAAATGCAGCTTTGATGAGCATAAGAAACTTCTTAAAAAAAAAAAAAAATTAAATTAAAAAAATCTTACTGATCCCAAACTTTTACAATGGCAGTATAGCTACAGTACAAAAATTTGGGACCAATAGGGTTTTTTTTTATTTTCATTCAGTAAGGATGTGTTAAATTGATCAAAAGTGACATTTAGAATTTCAAATAAGTGTTCTTTTGAACTTTCTTCTCAAGAAGTTTTGTTCTGAAGGTCTCTGTGACACTGAATACTGGTGTAATGGCTGCTGAAAATTCAGCTTTGCATGACAGGAATAAATTACATTTTACATTACAATCAAATAGAAATGAGTTATTTTAAAATGTAATAATATTTCACAATATTACAGATTTTACAGTATTTTTAATCCAATAAGTCTTGGTGACTTCTACAGTACAAATACGTATGTATTTTTTCTTTTAAGAAATTAATACTTTTATTCAGCAAGGATGTGTTAAATTAATCAAAAGTGAAGAATGTTAAGCAATATTTCTATTTCAAATAAATGCTGCTCTTTATAACCTTCTTATCAAAGTTTTGAAACATCATGTGACACTGAAAACTGAAGAAATGTCTGTTTAAAATTCAGCTTTGCATCACAGGAATAAATTACATTTTAAAATATATTCACAAAGAAAATGGTTATTTTAGATTTAAATAATATTTCACAATATTACTGTTTTTTCTGGATTTTTTAATCAAGTACATGCAGTCTTGATGAACATATGAAACTTATTGAAAATAATAATAATAATAATAAAAATCTTACTGATCCCAGACTTTTGAATGGCAGTGTGCATACACTACAAAAGTTTTTATTTTTTTATTTTTTTTAAGAAATTAATACTTTTATTCAGCAAATGTTAAATTGATCAAAAGTGAAGATATTTAGAATGTTACACAATATTTCTATTTCAAATTAATGCAGTTCTTTTTAACTTTCTTCTCAAAAAAAATTCAGCTTTGCATCACGGGAATAAATCAAATTTTAAAATATATTCACATAGAAAACTGTTATTTTGCATTGAAATAATATTTCACAATATTACTGTTTTTTCTGGATAAAAAACTGATGAGCATAAGAAACATTAAAAAAAATAAAAAATAAAAATCTTACTGATCCCAAACTTTTTTTTTTTTAAATTTTTTTTTTTTAAGAAATTAAAAAAATACAGTACAAACATCTGGGACCAATAGTTTTTTTTTTTTTGTTTGTTTTTTTTTAAGAAATTAATAGTTTTATTCAGCACGGATGTGTTAAATTGATTAAAAGACAGAAGAGAAGACAGAAGAATGTTAGAATGTTACACAATATTTCTATTTCAAATAAAAGATTTCTTCTCAAAAAGTTTTGAAGGATCATGTGACACTGAATACTGAAGTAATGGCTGCTGAAAATCCAGCTTTGCATCAAAGGAATAAATTACATTTTAAATTATAATCAAATAGAAAACAGCTATTTTAAAATATAATAATATTTCACAATATTACAGATTTTACAGTATTTTTAATCAAATAAATGCAGTCTTGGTGAGCAGAAGAGACTTCTTTCAAGAACATTAAAAAAATTACCAATCCCAAAAATTGCAGAAAACCCTGTTTAAATAAATTTTAATTTAGCTGAAAAAAAGTTGTTGGTAGAGAGCTAATACAGAGTAGAAAAATACATGAAGTTTACATAATAATAAGTTTATATTTTCTTCTGTTGTGGCTTTACGCCATATAAAAGCCAATTATTTACTTCTGGGAACAACATCTTGTCTTAATAATTTAACACTTGCTCACACAGTTTAAATTATGTTCATGCATGAAAATATACAGCAGCTTTTATACTTTTATAAAAAGGTTTTAAGAATGTATATTAGTTCACCAATCTGTGTGCCAGACTCTCCAAAAAGTTCTCCAAAAATCTCTGAAATCTTCACAAAATCGATATTTTCCTTCACTTGTGTCATCCAGCCCCATCGATTTCACCTCACACTGCTGCAATGTTATCAGCGCTGTCTACATTCTCTCTCGCACGCTTTCTATCCCGTGGCTCTCTATTTGTCATGAGATGAGTGTGGAGTGTACGTCTGACACAATCTTTCTTCATTACAAGAAGCCATAATGTGTGTCAGGCCCACACAGGCAAGTTTCCGCAGGAACTCTCCAGAACCTTTGATGCACACAGGTCAGAGCTCTCCGGAGCCCATCGAGCGCGGCCCACGCGGATGCTGCGTTTCTGTTAGCGCTCTGCTGAACACAGGTTGTGCGCGGCTCCCTGATCTCAGCGATGGTGCAGACTCTGATCTGCGGGAGAAGGGGCGGTGGACCCCCAGGCGAGAGTTTCTGGCACTTTCTCCTTTCTCTTTCCCTGCCCGAGGCCACTTTTGGTATGGTAATTAGCCGGATACACAGGTCTGGCTCAAAGCGCTGCTTGATGTGCGTTTGATTCATCTGCTGAATGGAATCTAAAGATTTGTTTAGATGCGTTCGTATACGTTCAGTAAGCCTGTCAACGGAACGCTGCTTCAAAGCCTGCACTAAAATGCTGTTTGGCACATTAAATGCGTTCTTTGTTTTGATTCATCCCAGGGACCTGAATCTTTCTGGTGAATGGAATCTAAAGATTTGTTTAGATTTGCTGATCAGTAAGACTGTCAACAAAATGCTGCTTCAAAGCCTGCGCTAAAATACTATTTGACAGTACAATAGTCGTTTACGGTATGAAAAAGTCAGCAAAACAGTAATATTTCAATACTTTCGAATCACAGAAATGAAGAACAATACATTCTCAAAAAAAAAAAAAAAAAAGTACCCATGTTTTTTTGATTGCAAAGCAATACAAATTATTTTTAAGCATTAGTTAATTAATCAATTAATAAAAAAAAAAAAAAAAAATAATAATAATAATAATTATTATTATTATTATTATTATTATTATTACTACTACTACTACTATTACACACATTATTATTATTGCTATTATTATTATTATTACACACATTAAAATACCACTGAAATATTAGATTTATTAGTAGTAGTAGTAGTAGTAGTAGTAGTAGTAGTAGTAGTAGTAATAATTACAATAATATAAAAAATTAAAACATTAAAATGTCATTTTAAAATGCAAAATGTACTTATCGTGAATGGTTATTGTGTCAATGTAAATGTTAGTGTGCTTTTAAAATACATTTATTTAAATAAAGTGAATAAATAAAGATGCACAATATATTCTTTAAATCAATTGTGCTGCCTTTGCAATGTAAAAAATATCTTCAGACTATGCTGCCAAAACCGTTTTCGTTTAGCGCATCAACAAATTTGCTGGAAAGATGCCAAACTACATCTGAGGCTGCATTCTCTGCAAAGCTTTGACATAATGACGGCAAACTTATCATTTTACACACATTAAAATACCATGGAAATATTATGAGGATGACGATGATGATGATGTTTATTATTATTATTATTATTATTATTATTATTAAAATAATATATAATATAATTAAGAGGCATAACGTACGTTTTTTAAAAATCTGAACGTAAACAAATTAAAAAAAAAAAGAGAAAAAAATAGCATTAAAATGTCATTTTAAAGTGTTTAATTGAAAATGTACTTAAAATGTTATTTAAATGTATTTCATTAAGTATTTAAATACAATAAATAAATAAAGATTCACAATATATTGTTTAAAATTAATTGTGCTGTCTATGCAATGTAAAATGGTCATTAAAATACACACATTAAAATACCATGAAAATATTATAATAATTATTATTATTAATAGTAGTAGTAGTAGTAGTAGTAGTAGTAATTATTTATTATTATTATTATTAAAATAATATATCATATAATTAAGGGACATAATCTAAGCATTTAAAACTAATTTAAAACATTAAAATGTCATTTTAAAATGCAAAATGTACTTGAAATATTATTGTGAAGTGTTATTGTGTCAGTGTAAATGTTAATGTGTTTATTTAAATAAATGAATAAAAAAAGATTGACAATATATTGTTTAAATCAATTGTGCTGCCTTTGCAATGTAAAAATGGTCATTTTACACACATTAAAATACCATGTAAATGTTATTATTATGATTATGATGATGATGATAATTATTATTATTAAAATAATATATAATATAATTAAGGGGCATAATGTAAGTTTTTAAAAATAATTGTAATGTTATTTTTTTCAATAAAATAGAAAAACAGCATTAAACTGTAATTTTAAATGTACTTGAAATGAACTTAAAATGTAAAAATGTACTTAAACTGTTATTTAAATGTATTTTAATGCAAGTATGTATATGCAATAAATAAATAAAGATTCACAATATATTGTTTAAATGAATTGTGCTGCCTATGCAATGTAAAAATGGTCATTAAAATATACACATTAAAATACCATGGAAATATTAGTAGTAGTAGTAGTAATTTATTAATTAACTTATTTATTTATTTATACTATTTAATGTAAGCATTTAAATAACTGTAATTAATAGTCAATTTTGTATTTTCACATTAATTCAACTGTGCTGCCTTTACAATGTAAAAATGGTAGTTTTACATTTAATACAGTACAATACAATACAATTATTATTATTATATTATTTATTATTATATGAACAATTTAATTAAGGGTGCAATATACTTATTTACATGTAATTCTTTAAAAAAAATAATTGTATTTAAAACAATTAAAAAATAATTATTTAAATATATTTTATTATTAAATAATTATTTAAAGATTTACATAAATATAATACTGAATAAAGTTTCATAGTATACTGTTCAATTGTGCTGTTATTGTCATGTTAAACCAGCTATTACACATTAAAATAAATATATAAATATAAATACGCGAACAGCGTTTTTTGATTTTCAACTGTTCTATTCTATGGCACCTTTAAATTATATGCTCAATATACTGTTTTTTGCTGTTGCTTTTTTTGTTGGTTTGATCTGACCCAATTCATCCTTGACCACAGATACCATAGAAAACCTTAAGAATCACTCATCCAACATGTATACAGTAATGTCAATGCTCTCTCTCACACACACACATTAGTTTAGCCACTGTTGAAGACTCATCAAGGCCAGAATCCACAAAAGAAGCCTTTAAATCCAGCCCTCACATCTTCCCTCACCTTCATATTGGCTCAAGCTTAATGAATGCAAATCTTCCCTCCACTACCTTCATCAGATGCCAGACACAGCTTATACCTTCAGAAAAAGCCAAGCGCTTCCCCCCCGGTTTAATACGGTTTAAAAAATTATTTCAGTGCAATATACATGATAATGAAAACCAAAAAGATGTTTTTAGCAGAGTATCCGAGCTAGAAGCTGTAAAGGCACAGCCCTGTTCTGAAAAAGGGGGTGGGAAGCAGCAGCTCATTTGCATTTAAAGAGACATGCACGAAAACATTGTATTTCTGCTTCCACTCAAAATAGACATTTTCAAAAGGAAATAATAAATGATCTGTAGGGTATTTTGAGCTGAAACTTAAAAAACATATTTTGTTTGATTTTTATTTTTTATTTTTTTTTATTTTTTTTGGTGCAAATGCATTGGTCACTTGGCAGATGTTCAGTCCAAATAGCAAAAAAAAAAGTTGCATGACAGTAATATTGTAATATATATATATATATATATATATGATTGCAACTTAAAATACCTGTTTATTACATACAAAAAAAAAAAGTTTCAAAATGTCATACATTTATGTGGTACAAAGCTGAATTTTCTCATTTTCAGCATCATTACGCGAGTCTTCAGTGTTACATGATCATTCAGAAATCATTCTGATATGCTGATTTTCCGCTCAATTATCAATTATTATTGGTGCTCAATTATTTATAGTTATAAATAATTATGAATAATGATTCTTATAATCAATTTTTAATCACAGTTTTTGCTACTTAATATTTACATGACATTTCAAGAATTAATCAATGAACAGAAACATCAATGAATAGTATTTAAATAGAAAATGTTTGTAACGTGTTTGTAACAATGTAAATGTCTTTACTGTCACTTTTAATCAATTTAATGCATCGCTGTTGTTGTTTTTTTATTTTGCTTTTGCATTTTAAAGAATACTCCAAACTTTTCAGTGTATGTTTTAATAAAAAGAAATGTTTCTTGAGCAGCAAATCAGCATATTAGAATGATTTCTGAAGGATCATGTGACAGAAGACTGGAGTAATGATGCTGAAAATTCAGCTTTGCCTCACATTAATAAATTGCATTTTGAAATATATTCACATAGTAAAGAGTTTTTTGAAAGAGTAATAATATTTCACAATTTTACAGTTTTTACTGTATTTTATATCAAATAAATGCAGCCTTGGTGAGCAGAAGAGACTTCTTTAAAAAACATTAAAAAAAACCCTTTGACTGGTAGTGTATGTTATGATATTATCAATGTTGATCACAGTTTTTGCTTTTTAATATTTTTGTGGAACACATGATACTTTTTTTTCCAAGAATGAATCAATGAACAGAAACATCAATGAACAGTATTTAAATAGAAAATGTCTGTAACACTGTAAATGTATTTACGGTCATTTCAATCAATTTATCAGCATATTAGAATGATTTCTGAAGGATCATGTGACACTGAAGACTGGAGTAATGATGCTGAAAATTCAGCTTTGCATCACAGGAATAAATTACATTGTAAAATATATTCAAATAAAAAAAGAGTTATTTGAAATAGTAATAATAATAACAGTTTTTACAGTATTTTTTATCAAATAAATGCAGCCTTGGTAAGCAAAAGAGACACATCAGACTTCTTAATTATGTCAAACTTTCAGCTGGTAATGTAAATATGAGAACTTGTGCTTTTTATGGAAACAAATTGTATTTTTAATTACGGTTTACTACAGTTGATGTGCATTTTTAGTTGGGTTTCCACTTAAAACCAGCACCCTGTAGCAAAACCAGTTGAAAACCACTGCCTTAGAAGGGATGGAACAGAGTGCCCATGACGTCTTAAAATGCAGCCTACATAGGCAGCTCACTAGGCTCTGTGTGTGTGTGTGTGTGTGTGTGTGTGTGTGTGTGTGTGTGTGCGCTTTACTCAAGTGAGGACAGAAGCATTATTTCAAACACCCACCAGTTCAGCACAAGGGTCAAAGATGACTCAGTTCTTCCGCTGGTGAAGAGGTGCTAAGTGGCAAACCAGGTTCACAGGGGCAATGGCGTTTCCTGTGCAGGTATTCAGAGAGAGAGAGAGAGAGAGAGCGAGCGAGGAAGACTTGAAGACTAATTATGCCGCTCTCTTGTTCCACTGTTAATATTTTACCGAAGCACACAGATGATGTGACCTTCGCAATTCATTTTACAAGCATTTATGCTTGCTTTCTCTCTGCTTGTCTCCATCTCTCCTTCTCGGCTTTTTCACGTTTGCCTCTAAATCCAGTTTGCCATGGCAACCGGGCTCAATTTATGAAAAGTCCTTGCTCTCACCCTGCTTTGTTCGGTATGGCTGCTTTTCACACCTTTACACAAGGATTCAAAACAGAAGCTTCATATGATGACAGAGATTGATCCAACTTAAAGCCCGTAAACAAGGCTGAATCATGTTGAGACTGAATCTTTGGGGAGTTTGACTGAACGCCCTTGCCTCTTAATAACTCCTATGAAGTTATAATTCACCATGTGCTGTGCTTTCCGATTGATTCGAGTTCATTCTGCGGCCAAAACCTTGAACGATGTGCTCTGCTGCTCCGGCTGAAGCTCTAATTAGATGCAAGGATGAAGAACGAGTATTTAGAAAAACTGGATTGCGGCACAGGATAGTGGCTATAAACAAAAGTGATGTAAACCCTTGGCTGTCACACTAACATGGAAGTAACAAACCTAAAGGGGGCGACAGAGACACCTTAAAACTCTAGTGCGATTGATAAGATAACGGGCTATAAATATGCATATTAAACTCTACTGATCAACATTGCTCTGCAGAGTCTTTGCAACGTTGAGAATGTATTGCATACACTACGAACTTCATCTTAGACTACAACAATTTTATTCACAAAATCATATAGAGTTTGTGTTTCATATGTACACAATATCTACACTGGAAGTTTGAAGCTGTGTACTTTAGCGAAAAAAAAATGTTGAATTGTATAATATTTTAGCAAATGTTCATTGGCAATGGACCAACCAGATATGACCTACATCCTATCCATGTAAAATAAAATAAAAATAAAATGCATGAAATAAAATATGATGAAAAAAATTTAAAAAAGCATTAAAAAAAAATCTTGAATTAGGGTTTTTTTTTCCCCCAGTGGGAAATTTGTTTTGCTTTTTCTTAATTAATATGCATGTTGAATTGTACTGTTCTTAATAAATAAACCAATAAATCAATAAATAACATAAAATCAAAATAAAATGCATGAAATAAAATATGATAAAAAATAAAGTGCATTAAAAAAATCTTGAATTAGTAACAAGAAACATCAATTTTTCAATGGTCAAGTAAATGTATCTTATTTTAAGGATGTCCGGCTAACTTCCTCTACACTGGAAGCTTGAGACTGTTTACTTTAGCAAAAAAAAAAAAAAATGCATGTTGAATTGTACTGTACATTGTAGCAAATGTTCATTGGCAATGGACCAACCAGTTATGAGCTACATCCTACATCCTAGGAAAAAGTAACATAAAATAAAAATAAAATGCATGAAAAATAAAATATGGTAAAAAATAAAATGCATTAAAAAAAAAATAAAAAAAATAAAAATTAGATTAGGTTTTTTTCCCCTCAGTGGGAAATTTGTTTCAATTTTTTTAAACTAAATAAATAAATAAATAAATACTCAGATTTATGAATTCCAAATAAACATATAAATAAACAATTTGTGAGTGGTCAACATTTTTCTTTCCCCATTTTTCTTGACCAACCAGTTATGAGCTACATCCTAGACTTTAGTACTAGGAAAAACTACATAACATAAAATTAAAATAAAATACATGAAATAAAAAATAAAATGCTTGAAATAAAATATGATCAAAAAAATAATAGTAAAATGCATGAAAAAAAAAAATCTTGAATTTGCTTCATTTTTTTCCCCAGTGGGAAATTTGTTTTGCTTTTTCTTAATACATCAATAAATCAGTAAATCCTCAGGTGTATGAATATCAAATAGATAAATAAATAAATGTGTGAGTGGTCAACATTTTTCAATTGTTTTGCTTTTTCTTAAATAAAAAGCTCAGATGTAACAAGAAACAACAATTTGTCAGTGGTCAAGTAAATGTATCTTATTTTAAGGATGTCTGGCTAACTTACACAATATCTACATTGGAAGCTTGAAGCTGTGAAGCTTTAGCAAAAAATAAATAAATAAATAAATAAAACAACTGCATGTTGAATTGTACTGTACATTGTAGCAAACGTTCATTGGCAATGGACCAGCCAGTTATGAGCCACATACTAGACTTTAGTACTAGGAAAAACTAAGTAATATAAAATAAAACTAAAATACACTAAATAAAAAATAAATGCATGAAATAAAAATAAAATGCATGAAAAAAAAAAACATGCAACTTTAATTATTAAACTGCATAAACTGTCTTTGCTTTCATTTTCAATGAATATAAACTGGTACAAAAATTAACTTTGAACATAGAACAGTTAATAAATGTATAAATGTGGTAAGAAATAAAAATCATAAAAAAATTTAATTAGTAGGCCGGAGATCAGAAACTTCACAAACTCACTCTGATCAGCCACAATTAAAACCAACAACAACCAACAGCAAACAATTCTCTCACATGGCATTAGATTCTATTCGACTAAAATTTATGTTAGATTTATAATTTTAATTTATTTATTTTTTATTGTCATTTTTTTTCTACATTTCCTGATTTGTTCATGTCAAAAAGAAGTTAAGGTTTTTGAGGAAAACATTCCACGACTTTTCTCCATATAGAGGACTTCAATGGTGGTTAAAGGGTTAAAGGTCCAAATTGCAGTTTCATTGCACCTTCAAAGGGCTCTACACGATCCCAGCCAAGAAATAAGGGTCTTACCTTTATTTTTATTAGAAAATGATTAATCATGTCACTAGATAAGACCTTTATTCAGGATTTTTTTTTTTTTGTTCTGGAAGTAGACTAATCGTTTAAATATTATAGATAATAGTATTATCAATAATATTTCATTTAGAAGCAACTATCCTCTTTAATGCAGCTTCAGTGCAGTTTGCTATTTTGTTAGCAACTTGTTATGCAGCAAAACACTTTCTGTGTAGCTTGATTGTAGATTAACTACTTAAAATGAAGAGCATCTTGAAGCTTGGCTGCAATTTCAAAACACACACACACACACACGCACGCACACACGCACACACTTGGCTTCCCACTGAAGAGTCAGATTAGAAATTTTAATTTGCAGAAGGCTTTGTGTCGGCGGTGAACATTTGTCTCGGGCTGGAGAGAAGCGGATGAGGTCATGTCAGGTTGACGAATGACCAGTGATGACTGTGAGAGACACTCTGATTGGTAGAAGTGGGAATAATACATAAGCTCTCTCTCTTGCTCTCTCTCTCTCTCTCTCTTTTTTCCCGTCTAATACACATAGAGATTTTGAGATGAAGGCAGAAGAGGACAGAACATGCTGAAGGTGACAGGCGACGTGACTTCCATTCCCTTACTTCTCATTTCTAGGCTTTCTGAGAGAGGATTCTTTAAACGCTTCTTAATTACATCTTCTGCCAATTCAGAAATGGATTTTACAACATTAAAATTTTAAATAAGGAGGAAGTTGTTCGCCACACCCACTCAGAGTGATTAAAATGACACATTCAGTAGGACTCAGAGAGAATCTGTAGTCTGTAAGGCCGCTTTCACACTAGAACTTTCTGCGAGGACCTAAGTCTGTTTGACATCTGAGTTTGATTGGTGTGAAAGTGGTTTTCCAAAAAAGTGAAGCTCATGTGGTTCATGCAAACTTTGATACGGTTTGCAATCGATATGAAAGCAATCCAGCCTAACATGCAGAAACAGACTGCTACCAGTGATGCATAATAAAGCAACAAGAAGCCATGCATTACCATGATTTTACCATTTTTAAGATGTTCAAACAGTAGGCACAACATCAATGTATAATCCATCTTAAAGGAGAAGTCCACTTCCAGAACAAAAATTGACAGATAATGTACTCACCCCCTTGTCATCCAAGATGTTCATGTCTTTCTTTCTTCAGTCGTAAAGAAATTATGTTTTTTGAGGAAAACATTTCTGGATTTTTCTCCATATAATGGACTATATGTGGAGCTCTGAGTATGAACTTCCAAAATGCAGCTTCAAACAATACCAAATGCGGTCGTAAACAACCCCAGCCAAGGAAGTATTTTTGGCTTATCTAGCGAAACAACTGGTTATTTTCATTTAAAAAAATAAAATTTAAATACTTTTTAATCTCAAACACTCGTCTTGTCTTGCTCTGCCTGAACTCTGTGTATTCTGCCTCAAGACAGTTAGGGTATGTTGAAAAACTCATATCATGAGTTCCTCATCAAACTCATAAAAACATCATATTTTCTCCCTCAACTTCAAAAATCAATTCAAAATCATCCCACATTGCTGCAGAAGTACCGACCCAGTCTTTGCAAAGTGAACATGCAAAGAAAATCAAACACCCTTAACAAAAAAGGTAAAACAGCGATATAGGATGATTTTAAAGTTAAGGAAAAAAAGAGTTTTTTCGACAAAACCTAACCGTCTTGAACCTGACTGTCTATAATCTGAATTATTTTTATGAAAACAACTGGTCATTTCGCTAGATAAGACCCTTCTTCCTCAGCTGGGATAGTTTACAACCGCATTTGGGATTGTTTGAAGCCGCATTTAAACTGCATTTTGGAAGTTCAAACTCGGGGCTTCATAGAAGTTCACTATACAGAGAAAAATGCTGAAATGTTTCTTTAAAAAAACTATTTCTTTACAACTGAAGAAAGAAAGACATGAACATCCTGGATGACCAGGGGTGAGTACATTATCTGTAAATTTTTATTCTGGAAGTGGACTTCTCCTTTAATGAGACTTTTTGTCTTAGACTTTCCCACAGTCCCACAGGACAGACTGGACATGGCGTTGGTTTCATATGGATTACTTTTTCACAGTATATTTGTTTTTGATAAAACTTACTTCGTTTAAAAGTAGATATATCAAGCTTTCTATAGATATATCTCTTATGTCTTGCATTTAAATGAAGATCACAGAGACCAAAGCAGCAGACTGCACCCCTGTTTGTTTTCTTTATTTTATAAAATCACAACATTTTGTTGTTATTATGAATGTATACAAATAAAAGTAGATCTTTTACAGATTCGATTGATGTATTGCTCTTATCTGTACGATCAAAAATGACGGAGTAACTTTAGTTCCTTTTAGGAGTTATTAGAAAAACTGCCACAAACTGTTTTTTTGACCACAGAGGGTTAAAAGGAGTCCAGAAAAGTTAAAACTGAAACATACGAAATCTAGAAAAAAAAAATGGAATTTGTGAAAAAATAACACTGATTTCATAGGGCCCCAGATATGAGGTTCTCAATGTGGCTCCATGTCCAGATTGTTGAATATTACCCATTTTCAGAGGTCTTAAAACAAATGTTGGTCACTTTATATACAGTCAATACTTACTATATTTAAAGAGGACTGTCTGAAGAAGAAATAATGTTGAAACTAGAAATGTAGCTTGTTTCTCTCAATCAAAACAATTGCATAGAACATGCAAGTTTTGGATTTCATCACCGTCACCGATGGAGTTTTGGTTCCTTGCCGCTGTCGCCTCTGGCTTGCTTAGTTGGGGACACCTATTCTTCAAATGATATCATATACTATTTGAACTGAACTGAGCTAGATGATGACATCATTTAATCCAATGATGAACTGCCTTTACCTGAAAACTGAGTGTTTTCTGTTGCCCTTTTGCATTATTGATGCACCATTTCCTATTTAATACTGTACACCCGCTTTGTCACAATTCTGTATTGTTAAAAGCAGTATATAAATAAAGGTGACTTGACTTGATTTGACTATACATGTTTGTCTTTCTTCAAAAAACATATTGACAATCAAAAAGTTTCTGAAATTTGGCAGATTTGACACAGAATGACCCATGTTTTTTTTTTTGGTTTTTTTTTTTCCAATATTAAAGGGGTCATCGGATGCAAAGTTAACTTTTACAAGTTGTTTGAACAATAATGTGTGTTGGCAGTGTACGTACACATCTACCCTATAATGATAAAAATCCATGCAGTGCCATTCTCAGATGCCTGTCAGTGTGGGGTCACACCAACAGAGGCCGCTCCCACAATAGTTGATTGACATGAGCGTCTTACTTCAGACCCGCCTTAAATCAGCTGTAACAGTCCGATCTCCATTGTTTCGCTGCCGAAGCAGGGATGTAAGTTAGACAAGAATATCTCCGATTGAGCGATTGAGGTGTTGTGTTGCTGGATGTAATAATGAACATAGTGGTCGTCATTTACTCCCGACATCTGAGCTGCTGAAGATGCAATGGAATACGTTTGTTCGTGAAGGGAATGCTTCACTTACAGCTAGGGATGGCGAAAACTAAAAAATTTCTTGACCGACCACCGAGCCTCATTAGCCGGTTGAAACCGGTTAACCGATTAGTTTAAAATATGGTACGCTATTTGAAATAACAGCCATTTCGAGCCGCGCCTGCAATTTCGCAACTCTGTCGCATCTCTCTGCCGCTCTGCCTCCCGCACACACACACACACACTGCCACTCACGTCACTTTTTGAAAATCCCCTACAGCGCGAAACATGAGTCCCGCAAACGCGGCGCCGAAGAGCTTGTTGTATGTAATCGTAGGACAAATGGCTCCTTAGTTTCAAATGGTTTGGGTACAAGGTGATCGCTTTGAAAATAAAGGCGTTTGTCTAGGTTAGAAGCTCATTTGAAACATTGCCACGGCTCATTTAAGAAAATGACAGCTCCGAAGAGACGCCGCTCTAACCTCGAGTGTTTTAGCCTGTTGCCTTTACTTTTCGCAAACCTTGTGAGCGCGCGAACCCAAACGCTGTGACCTCGCGCCAAATGTTTTTATTGGTTTATTAAGTACAAACAGGCGAGTTATGAAAAATTGAGTGTGAGGGATAATTTGTTCACTTAACACAAAAAGATGAGGAATGAGATGGCTAACTGTAGTAGCGTATAGTCCACTGTCTATAATAGCCTAATTTAGATATCACTTTTTTTTTTTAACCGACTACCGACAACTTTGACCGGTTAACGTTGATACGGTCAACCACCGGTCAAACGGTCATCGGTTAACATCCCTACTTACAGCAGAAGTGAGTATAAGGTTTTTTTTTTTTTTTTTTTTTTAATGAATCTTTGCGATCGCCTTTCCTAATAACGTGCTAGTTAGCAAGTTTTGTGGCTAAAAACGTGACTAAAGTAAACAGGCTCGTCACTCCACAGAGAGAAGAGAGGGGCGAGCAGAGCTCATTAACATTTAAAGCAACCTTGACCAGAACAGGATGATTTGGTTTTGTTTTACACTACCATTGAGAATTTTTAACCAAAGTATATTATAGACTTTTCATTAAGACCCTAAAGAATCACATCAACTTGTGGAAAATGGGCATCCGATGACCCCTTTAAGCAATAGTTCATTATTGTCACTGTACAATTTTTTGTGTTCGCCAGTTTGCCATAAAACACAGCAACACACTGTAATATAGAACGTAATGCAATACAATATAATTTTATGAATATGAAATCACGTATTTCATAAAAAAAGACACTGTCATCTGATTATGAGCATTTTAAAATGTAATATAATCCAGTTACGAGTACTAGTTTTTGGAATCTGATTATGTAATCCAGATTATGTGTATCAGTTACTACCCAGGCCAGTACTGCTTGTTATAGTAGTAACCAGCTTTCACTAGTACTCATGGTGTTACTCACATTTCTGACACAAACATACCACGGTTTAGATCCCAAAGTAAGTCAGATTAAGTGAACTTGCTTTAATGTGGTAACCCAGAAATCACTTTATTTTCCATACAGAGGCGCAGCTGTGTTACGCAGCAGAAGCGCTGTCAGTGCGAAAGCTCACCGCACACATGCCGTCGCAGTTACGCTCACTGTGTGAAACAGACACAGATTGTATAACATAACGGACTCGACTGCGCTCTGTGCTGTAAACATGGATGACGCTGACTTGAAACACACTAATTTTACAGGACAGGAGGACCCAATGGAGCGCTGGACAAATTACTGTGAAAAACACCTTCACGTTTGGAGGACTCACGTCAGGTGCTTCATTACAGCTGGCTGTCGCACACACTCATCTCCTGAGATTAACCCACATGACGGCTGCATGTCAGGAGTCCTGGCTGCCCACACACACACACACATACACAGGTGTCTCCTGCACTCAAAACTCAAACAAGATAACAATCTGCCATCTCCTGGAACATTCTGTGGAAAATCCTGCTGTTTTGGGTGCCGTCACACATAATGGCAAGAGACATCGATTTGAAACCAGTGAATTACGAGAAAACAAGATCTGTGTGTCACAAAACTATGGAAGGAACAAATGGAAAACAGCAGCTTTAAAAAGATCAGTCTGTGGTGAGCAATACTAGGGCTGAAACATTAAACAAAATTTGTTTTAAAAAATGTATTTAATATATTTAACTACATTAAATATATTAAAATATTCAATATTTTTAAGCCATACTAATCATACAAGCTTCAAAAGACATTCAAGGTGCTTCTAGCCACACATTTATACAAGTATGCATGGATGATAAGTAGTTAAGTGTGTACCAGACATCTCAAGACATCCGACAAATTGCAGCACTGAAACATTGATGATGATTTCATGTTTGTCGCTATAATCATTGCCATATTTTATAGAAAAAATATAGTAATGAAAAAAATGCAATGTGAAAAATACTCATAATAAAGAGGTGTCCAAAATGTCTTTATACAGTTGAGGTCAAAAGTTTACATACACTTTGCAGAATCTGCAAAATGTTAATTATTTTACCAAAATAAGACAGATCATACAAAATGCATGTTATTTTTTATTTAGTACTGACCTGAATAAGATATCTCACATAAAAGACGTTTACATATAGTCCACATGAGAAAATAATAGTTGAAATGACCCTGTTCAAACGTTTACATACACTTGATTCTTAATACTGTGTTGTTACCTGAATGATCCACAGCTGTGTTTTTTTTTGTTTAGTGATAGTTGTTCATGACTCCCTTGTTTGTCCTGGACAGTAACCTAACCCTAAACTGCCCACTGTTCCTTAGAAAAATCCTTCAGGTCCCACAAATTCTTTGGTTTTTCAGCATTTTTGTGTATTTGAACCCTTTCCAACAGTGACTCTATGATTTTGAGATCCATCTTTTCACACCGAGGACAACTGAGGGGCTCATATGCAACTATTACAGAAGGTTCAAACGCTCACTGATGCTCCAGAAGGAAACACAATGCATTAAGAGCTGGGGGGGTAAAAACTTCTGAACAGAATGAGTGTTGATGTGTGCATTTTTCTTATTTTGACTAAATATCATATTTTTTTCATTTAAAAAAGTTTTCACCCCCCGGCTCTTAATGCAACGTGTTTTCTTTCTGAAGCATCAGTGAGCATTTGAACCTTCCATAATAGTTGCATATGATTCCCTCAGTTGTCTTCAGTGTGAATAGACGGATCTCAAAATCATACAGTTATTGTTGAAAAGGGTTCAAATACACAATAATGCCGAAAAACCAAATAATTTGTGGGACTTAAAGGATTTTTCTAAAGAACAGCGGGCAGTTTAACTGTTCAGGACAAACAAGGGAGTCATGAACAACTATCACTAAACAAAAAAAAACACTGCTGTGGATCATTCAGGTAACAACACAGTATTAAGAATCAAGTGCATGTAAACTTTTGAACAGGGTCATTTCAACTATTATTTTCTCTTGTGGACTATATGTAAACGTCTTTTATGCAAAATATCTCATTCAGGTCAGTACTAAATAAAAAAATAACATGCATTTTGTATGATCCCTCTTATTTTGCAGATTCTGCAAAGTATATGTAAAGTTTTGACATCAACTGTAAATGTCTGATATGCCAACCACCATACATTTAGTGATGTAATTATGTAATTATTTAAACTATATTAAAAATACTTACAAACTTAACTGTTTTCTATAATAACAGATTTTAAAATGTAATTTATTCATGTGATGCAAAGCTTTATTTTCAGCATCATTACTCCAGTCTTTAGTGTCACATGATCCTTCTAATATGCTGATTAACTGTACAAGAAACATTTTATCATTATCAATGCTAAAAACAATTGTGCTGCTTCATATTTTTTGGCAGCATGACACTTTTTTTTCAGGATTCTTTGATGAATAGAAAGTTCAAAAGAACAGCGTTTTACATCAACACTGATGAATTTTTTGGAAAGAATATGGCAAGAATTTTTGCTTATATCACCTCCCTCAAGTCTGTGCAGAGGTTCTGTATATCACAAGTGTCGATTACCGCTCAGAGATCCCAGAATGCCTGATGCAAGATCATAAACCAACATTCACAGAAACAGAAAGTATATTTAGCCTCGGCAGGTCGTATCCGACCGTCAGTGCTGACACCCAATCTCAGCCCTAAAAATCTCCAAAAGAGAAGCTAAATATAACAGTCAAGTGATGAAAGAGTCACGACAAGGACCAAGGCGTGACCTACATACGTTCTTTACATGAGGCCATCACCGCCACACAATGTGGGACAGTTCTTCACCTTCTTTTCTTTTCTGATCATTGAAATGACAGAGAATATTTTGCCCTACTTCAGACGACACAGAGCTGAGAAAATTCTGACAGAAAACATGAGAAGCTTCTTATCAAAGCTATGAGATGACAGACACGGCCAGAAATAAGACATCTGATATCGTTCTCTGACATCAGGGAATATGGGCTTGAACATAATGAATGCAAAAAAAATCATTTGTTTACATCGCTTGTTCATTCGCTCGTTTCCAAGACATTTGCTAATGCATGCAATCAACACCAAATCACTTAATGGACAAAACTCAGGCAGTTTTTAGAGGCAAATCAGTCTGATTTGATCATTTACAAAAATCTGCATAAAATTTACAACACTGCCGAACGCCTCAATGCATTGAGGATTGTTATGATATGATCCATGAAGTCATTATGAGTCGCAACCTATTTTTCTTCCATAATCTAATGGTTTTCCAAGTGAAATGTATGGCAGGAGTTGATGTTATCCACTGAAGATTGATTGGATTGTGAAGAGTGGAAGAGTGGGTGTTAATATATACCAGAAAAGAGTCAGATGATTGAATTTGTCAGTTGTTTCAGATGCACAGCAATTGTTACATATTTTGATTAAAAATTCCAAAAATAATTTTTGGGAATATCTTTGGAATCTTTGGATCAAAATATATCTTTCCAACGATAAATCTTTGGAATAACATGCACAATAAGACCAGCAGCATGTATTCACAAAGTAAACAGGATCAGTTTTGATTTCATGTTGATTTAAAGATCTCAAGAGGCTGTATGAAGAGCCTGAAGGTACAGCAAAAAATAAACTTTAACATTTCACACATTTAAAATCACTTACTACACAATTCTGAAGCATGCATCTCTCTAAAGGACGTGTTTCCCACCAGGGGAGGCTCTTGAAACCCCAAAAAAGAACTGTGAGGCAATGACTCTCACAAACATCACACTGACTCCATGTGGTTGAAGCTGGAAATGCAAAAGACATTCATTTCTGCATTTTCAGATTCCCAAAGGCTCAAAGGTTATTTTGCATTTTCATTATTTAATTGAATCAGAAAAAGTATTTGGTTAAAAATTTAACTGAAAAATTATACATTCCAAAATAATTTGTTTTAATGACAGCGGGACTGGAAATAATGAGAACCAAACCTGATGAACAAGATCAAAATTCTGCATTATTTGAGATACTTCAAAGAGCATTTTGTGCTTCAGTGGAAGCAAAACATCTGATCTTCAGTACAAAGAGTCATATGATCAGTGTCACTCATTTACTTACATTTAATTTGTCACCTAGAAATGGAGCAGTGTTGTTACTGGTAACTAAAACTATTAAAATAGAATTTTCACAACGTCTAAAACTTAAGAAAGTCATAGAAACTTAAATGAAAAATTGAAATGTCTCCACAACTAAACTGAAATAAAAAGTGGAAGTACTAACATGATTAAACCTAAAACTTAAATGAAATAAATAAATAAATAAATAAGTACCACAATTACTAAAACTAAAATTGAAACTATATCAAAATATAAAAACAGGCCATTCAAAATAAATTTAATAGTATATATGTGACCCTTTACCACAAAATCAGTTGTAAGTAAGTATCTGTACTGTAGCAATAGGATATGGGTTCATTATTAAATCATTAGGATATTAAGTAAAGATCATGTTCCATGAAGATAGTTTGTACATTTCCTACACTAAATATATCAAAACTTATTTTTTGATTAGTAATATGCATTGCTAAGAACTTCATTTGCACAACTTTAAAGGTGATTTTCTCAATGTTTTGATTATTTTGCACCCTCAGAATAAAAGTTTAAAAAAAAATTTGACTTCCCTGGTGAAAAAAACTGATTATGCCGATAGGTATGTTTTGATGCTGGTTTAAGCTGGTCCTTAGCTGGTTTATGCTGGTCATGTTGCTGGTCAAGGACAGCATAAACCAGCTAAGGACCAGCTTAAACCAGCATCAAAACATACCTACCAGCATATGCTGTTATTTTTACCAGGGTTATGACTGGTTTTGTTGTCCAGGGTCAAATATGGTGTAAGAAAATTAATTCTCCTAAGTAATTCTCCTAAGTAGTGTAAACATTTATTACTTATTGAAACAATGCTCATTTCTTCAACCAGCCCAATACAGGCTCAACCAATGGTGTGAGTGTGGGGGGGGGCGGAGCTATCTCTTAGACCAACCAATGGCAGCCAGGCAGTGGGAAGCAACGATGTAGGACAATTTTGAAGTTGGAGAAGAAAATGAGAATGTACCGGAATGTGTACCGGAATACACAGTACACGCAGAGCTAGACAAGACAAGCATTTGAGGTTAAAAAGTATATAAATTGCTTTTTTTTTTTTTTTTTTTTTGAAAATAACCAATCGTTACGCTAGATATGACCCTTCTTTAATGGCCGGGATCCCTCTGAGCCCTTTGAAGCTGCATTTAAACTGCATTTTGGAAGTTCAAACTCACAGGCACCATATAAGTCCACTATATGGAGAGAAATCCTGAAATGTTTTCTTCAAAAAACAATTTCTTTACTACTGAAGAAAGAAAGACATGAACATCCTGAATGACAAGGGGGTGAGTAAATTATCTGTAAACTTCTGTTCTGGAAGTGAACTTCTCCTTTAATGTAATGTCAGACCACACAAATAGGCATAAAAACCATTTCATCTTTGAATCAAAGAGACATCCATGCTATAAAACCGCTTATCCAGCCTCTGCTGCGACTGATTAACCATCACATGACCGTGGCATTACTTTCTAATCAGAAGCGAGGTAAGGTCTTGTGCTCTAAGTGAACGTCTGATGAAAATGGCATTGGTATAAGTGATCGTCGAGCCATCATTCACTTCCTAACGCACCGTGATCCTTCACCGACCTCCATCAACTCCAACTGCTAATTTGTCTTCATTAGACAATGCTTAAAGATCTATTTCCCTCTGAACCCATCAATCTGAGTCACGTTCAGTCTCTCTGCCATGTCTCACAAATCAGAATTAATCCCACATAATGCGCCGGCCAGACGAGAATGTGGATAAGAAAGACGGATTCATTTTCTTTGTAACACAATGTGCGGGAATTACCACAGTCGAAAAGTCATGTTGACACACAATCAATGCACAGCAGAAGAAATTACAGTTATCATCAAGCTCCATTTCGGATCGACGGAGGATTCCTGGCTAACGTAACGGCATATGTTTACTTGTTGCGATGCGTTCGGTCCTGTGCAATTACCATCAAGATGTGTCTAGATCTTCATTCTCCCGTGATGACCTTGATGCTGAAAAAGTCACGGTAATCAACCATCAGGAAGGTAAAGGCAGACCCTGGGGAAAAAGAACCAAAAAGACAAGACAGATTGCCACTCATTAAGATTTATGAATGAACCAAATGAGCAGGTTTTGGGTCATAGAGCTGTATAATTGAAGCGAATAAGACAGCACTCATGTTCTTATTGAAATAAATGAACGTACACTTCATAAAAGAGCCAGTGACTTCCTCTGACATCCAATAAAGACTCTAATTTGCTTATAATAAGAAAATCTTTAAAAAAAAACGTTTTAAATCAAATTGCAAATTAAAGGAGCAGTTGACCCAAAAATTAAACTTGTCATTATTTTCTCACTTCAGGACAATTTCTAAAGAATTTTCATAATGCTTGTTATACGACTGATCAAGCTCCAAAATGACAAAAGCACACCATAAAAGAACCAAAACAGCAGTTCATATGACTTCTGTACTATATTACAAGTCTTGAGAAGTCAAGTGATAACTTTATGTGTGAAACAGAGGTAAATATCACTATGTTACTAACATAAAGACTTTGACTGCAGTGCATGAGTCATTCAAACTAGGGGTTGACCGATTATCGGCCTGGACAATTAAAGGGGTCATCGGATGCCCATTTTCCATAAGTTGATATGATTCTTTAAGGTCTTAATGAAAAGTCCATAATATACTTTGATTAAAAATTCTCAATTGTTGTGTAAAACAACACCCTTTTGACCTTGTCAAAATCAGCTCTGCAAAAATCATCCTGTTCTGGTCGAGGCTACTTTAAATGTTAATGAGCTCTGCTCGCCCCGCCCCTCTCTTCTCTCTGTGGAGTGACGAGCCTGTTTACTTTAGCCGCATTTAGTCGCGTTTCACCGCTAAACTTGCTAACTAGCACGTCATTAGGAAAGGTAATTGCAGAGATTCATAAAAAAAAAACCTTATACTCACTTTTGCTGTAGGTGATGCTGGATCATAAATGAATTGCACGAACAAAGACGCGTTTATGTAGATCGGGAGGTGCATTCCTTTCACAAACAAATGTAACCCACTGGATCTTCAGTGGCTTCCAGCAACACAACACCTCAATCGCTCAATCAGAGATATTACAGGGAATTTACATCCCTGCTCCGGTATTCGAAACAGTGGAGGTGGAACTGTTACAGCTGATTTAAGGCGGGTCTGAGGTAAGACGCTCATGTCAATCAACTATCGTGGGAACGGCCTCCGTCGGTGTGACGCCACACCGACAGGCATCTGAGAATGGCATCCTTGCAAATCTGGCAAAAAAAAATGCAACACTTCCCTCAGAAAATTGTTCCAATTGCAAATGTTTTGGTATTCACGTGTTTTTGTTTGCACTGCAACAACACAAAAAAAAAACAGAGAGAAAAATTAAACTTCATAAAATTTCACAGAGAACAAAATTATTGGCACCTTGTCAAAATTATAAGAAATAATTGCTTTTCAAGCATGTGATGTTCCTATCATTTGTATTTAGCAAAATTTATGAAAAATTACAACAAAGAATTGTTCAAATGGTGAATAAAGAACCTTCCAAACAAATTCAAGCTGATCTACAGACACAGGGTACAACAGTGTCAGCTTGCACTATCCATCACCATCTGAATGAAAAGGAACACTAGGGTAGGAGACCCAAGAGGACACCACTGTTGACACAAAGGCATAAAAAAGCAAGTCTGGAGTTTGACAAAACTTATGTGACAAAACCACAGTCCTTCTGGGAGAACGTACTGTGGACAGATGAGACAAAAGTAGAGCTTTTTGGTAAAGGACATCATGGTACTGTTTACAGAAAAAGAAATGAGGCCTTCAAAGAAAAGAACACAGTCCCCACAGTCAAACATGGTGGAGGTTCAAAGATGTCTTTTGGGTTGCTTTGCTGTACTAGATGCCTTGACTGTGTGAACGGTATCATGAAATCTGATGATTACAAAAGAATTCTGGGGCCAGTGTCAGAAAGCTGCATCATGGATCATGGATCATGGATCTTCCAGCAGGGCAATGACCCGAAACACACTTCAAAAAGCACTCAGAAATGATTACAAACAAAGCGCTGGAGAGTTCTGAAATGGCCAGTAATGAGTCCAAATCTGAATTCCCTAGAACATCTGTGAAGAGATCTCAAAACAGCAGTTAAGAGAAGGCATCCTTTAAATCTGAACCACCTGGAGCAGTTTGCAAAAGAAGAATGGTCCAAAATTCCAGTTAAGGGTGCCAATAATTTTGTCAAGTGCATTTATTGGGTTCTGTGTGGAATTGTATCAGATTTGACTTTTCTTCTGTTCTTTTTGTGTTGTTCCAATGCAAACAAACAAAAACAAACAAACATGTGAGTACCAAAACATTTGCAACTGCAACAACTTTGCATAGCAAATTTTAACTTCTTGCTTGTTTACACTGTCAAAATGTAAACTATGTTACTGCAAAGCTCAATATAAAGTTAAATATGCAAGTACAGCACCTTGCGAAAGTATTCATACTCCATATCTTTTTACATTTTATGTTGCAGCCTTATGTTAAGCTGCTTTAAATAACTTTTTTTCCACATCAATCTACACTCCATACAACATAACGACGAAGCAAAAAACAGGCTTGTAACAGCTCTGCAAATTTATAAGAAATACCATTGCATAAGTATTCATACCCTTTTCTAGCACACTTGAAATTTAGCTCAGGATCATTCATTATGCTGATGTTACTATGTTTCAAGTGGAGTTAACCTGTGGCAAATTCATTTGAACGAGTATGCTTTGGAAAGACGCACACTTCTCAATAAAAGTGCAAAAAAAAGTTGAAAATGCATAGCAGAGCAAAAACCAAGCCCTGAGGTCAAATAACTGCCTGTAGAGCTCAGAGATAGGATTGTGTCAAGGCACAGATCTGGGGAAGAGTTCAGATGAGGTTCACAGAAGCATGTAGCCTCCATTATCCATTATGAAAGATGCTTGGAACAACTAGGACTCTTCCTAGAGCTGGCCTTCTGGCCAAACTGAGCAATTCATGGTGAAGGGCTTTACTTTGACTGGTGATCAAGAAGCTGATGGTCACTCTAGTTGAGCTCCATGATCATACATTCTGATGGGAGAAACTTGCAGGAGGACAAACATCACTGCAATAATCCACTGATCCGGCCTTTATGACGGGGTGGCCAAACTCAATCCTCTCCTCAGTGAAGACACATGAAAACACACTTAGAGTTTGCAACAAAGCACCTAAAGAACTCTCAGACTGTGAGAAACAATATTCTCTGGTATGATGAATCTCAATTCTAAGCATCATGTATTGAGGAAACCAGCCACTGCTCATCATCTGCACAGTAGCATCCCAACAGTAAAGTGTGCTGGTAGCAGCCTCATGCTGTAGGGCTGTTTTTCAGCGGCAGGGATTGAAGGACTCATCAGAGTGGAAGAAAAGTTCAACACGGCAAAATATAGAGAAAGCCTTAATGAAAATCTAGTGCTGAGCATTCAAAACCTCAGACTGGGCAGAAGGTTCACCTTCCAACAGGACAATGACCCTAAGCACACAGAAAGAGTAGCTTATAGACAACTCTGTGAATGTCCTTGAGTGGCCCAGCCACAGCCTGGTCTTGAACACAATCAAACATTTCTGGAGAAACCTGAAAATGCCTGCCAGCCCCCATCCAAGCTGGCAGAGCTTGAGAGGTGAAGAGGTGAGGAGAAGAATGGCAGGTAATTGCCAAATGCAGATTTGCAAAGCTTGTTGCATCACACCCAAAAAGACTCGAGGCTGTAAAGGTGCTTCAACTAAGAACTGCATTAAGGGTATGAATACTTATGCAATGTATTTATTTCAGTTTTTTTTTTTATTTTTGTTAATTATTTTGTAAATTACTTCTAAAGAGCAAAAATAAGGCATGAAAACACAAATAAATACAAATAAGTTTCCTGAATACAATTTTTTAAAGGCTGCATTAAAGAAAAATTCTCCTTAAACATTTCTCAGCAAAAAGGTCGACATGAGGGTCAGTGAATTATGACAGAATTTTCATTTTTGGATGAATTATTGCTTTAAGGTTTTCATGTCAGATGCACAACATAATAACGGTAGATAACTCAGGTAACTGCTGTCCACTACATGGGTGCACATTACAAGCCCTGCAGTGTGTGTTTGCTGCACTTTCCTATTCCCGCTGAGATCAGCCACAAACACATTTTTCCTGCCCTGCTAAGTCCTGACTTAAGAGGTGATAGATAAAGCTTTGTGGTGCAGAAAAACAGTTTGTTTATAATTAAGTTTGCTGTTAAGTCCTCCTCTAATCCTCCTTCATTCAAGGGTTCACAGCAGAACAGCAGTGTAATCCTTTGACAGCAACTCAACCTCAGCAAACTGGTAATTTAAGACCAGCAAGTTCAAAACTGACCACAGCATGTGTTCCAATTCACATGCTCCCTGTGAAGTGTCCACTGCTCCCTATACACTGAGTAGGGGATATCAAAAAGCATTTGCTTCACCTTACATAATTAGGAATAAACAAATAGATAAATAAAAATAAATATGAATGTAAATAAATAATATTAATGAGCATATTAATGATCTATTATTTAAATTCTAATATAAAACATACAATAATACTTTAATTATATATGCATTATTATTACATCATTCATTTAAATAATTAATATATTAAAATAAATTACAGAATTTTTCATACTCAAAAACATTTTCTTTAAAATCTTGTCTTAAAATGCTGCCAATGTAGGCAGCTAACTAGGTTTTGTAACAGATCCGATGATTACATTATTAGTTTTGTAAGAGAAACCAGTTGTACCACAAGAGATCGACCATAAACTAATGAGTGCAGTTGTTAAAAAAAATCTCCTGAGCATACTTTTATATTTTTATTTGTGTTATAGCCAACTTTCGAGTTTTTAAAGTCACTTAGGAGTAGACATATGCCCTCTTATTGATCAGTTAGACTCTTTAATTGCACCATCTAGGCACCAGAGACACATAAAGCAGTTGTAAAGCTCTACACTGAATGAATCTCTTGCTGTGACCGTGAATTATGATTCGAAGCGGTTCGTTTCATGCCTCCCCTAATAAGATTTCACTTCACAAACACAAGCCCCCACCAAGAGCACAGAGAAATGACTTGCAGATAACTCTAAAATGGCTTTAGTGCAAGAGAAGGCGCTCCGTTCCTGAAAAGGATCAATAGCCTTGCAAAAAATACCCTGTCAAACAAAGTAAAACACAACTCTGCCGTTTGAAAAAGTCTCCACCGAGTGGAGAGGAATATCACAGTCATACTTCAACAAAACTCTTGCATTTCATCCTGTTATAGTTCCCATTTGGAAGAAAACGGCATCTCTTGGAGCGGTTCGCATTTGCTTAAAAATAAAAATGGTGCTCATACTAGCATAGCTTTTAAGGGAATAGTTCATCCAAAGAATGAAAATTCACACTTTATCCACTCACTCACTCTCAGGTCGTTTCAAACTTGCATGCCGTTATTTTTCTGTGGAGCACATTTTGAACATTTTACACATCTACCAAGCTCCAAAAAGGAAAAAAAAAAGCCCAATTTAAGCAATTTATCATAAAAGTAACACATAAGTAGCATGAAAGTAGTCCAACTTATGCTCTGTATTCTTAGTCTTCTGAAGCCACATGACAGACATATGACCAAAACAACTTTGGTTTTTGTGTGTATTGAAATCAAATGCAATTTTAAAAATGCTGTTTTTTTCAGCAGTGCAAATTTTTTACTTTAACACAATGATGGCTCTCAAGCACATCTGACAAGCTACAAAAATGGGAAAAGCACCAGTTAAGCACCAAATTTTATGTGTATCATAATCAAATGCAATGCATCAGTCTGAATATTTAAATAAATAATAACAAAATGTGTTATCAGAGAAGTTTTTGAGTGACTAACAACTAAATTTCAGTGTTTTCCTCACACAAAATTTTTAGAAATGTGCTCTGCTGAAAAAATACCAGCATTTTTTAAATTGCATTTGATTGCAATGCACACAAAAAAAAAAAAATCAATGTAGTTTAGGTTATATGTCTCTCATGTAACTTCAGAAGACTCAAAATATAGAGCACAAGTTGTATGGACTATTTTAATGCTATTTAGATGTTACTTTCATGATAAATAGCTTAAAATTGTGCTTTTTCCTTTTTGGAGTTTGGCAGATGTGTGAAGTGTTCAAAATGTTCTCCACAGAAGAAATAACAGAATGCAATTTTAAAACATCAGGATATATAATGTCTGGGGGAAAAAAAACATCTGTATTACAACTTACAAATACAACAGCTTCCACACAATGATAGCTCTCAACAAAACACATGCTGTTATTTTTTTTGTGGAGCACATTTTCACCATTTTACACATCTACCAAACTCCAAAACGGAAAAAAGCACAATTTAAGCAATTTATCATAAAAGTAACCAATAAGTAGCATGAAAGTAGTCCAACTTATGCTCTGTATTCTGTCTTCTGAAGCCACATGACAGACATATGACCAAAACAACTTTGGTTTTTGTGTGTATTGAAATCAAATGCAATTTTAAAAATGCTGGTATTTTTTCAGCAGTGCAAATTTTTAACTTCAACACAATGATGGCTCTCAAGCACATCTGACAAGCTACAAAAATGGAAAAAGCACCAGTTAAGCACCAAATTTTATGTGCACCAATCAAATGCAATGCATCAGTCGATTTTAATTAATAACAAAATGTGTTATCTGAGGAAGCTTTTCAGTGACTAACAACTTAAATTTCAGTGTTTTCCTTACACAAAACTGTTGCTGTATTTGGTAGCTGTAATACAAACGTTTTTTCCAGACATTTTTCAGACATTATCTACTCCGATGTTTCAAACCTGCATGCTGTTATTTTTTTTGTGGAGCACATTTTGAACAGTTTACACATCTACCAACCCTAAACTCCAAAAAGGAAAAAAAGCACAATTTAAGCAATTTATCATAAAAGTAACACATAAGTAGCACACAATGATGGGTCTTAAGCACATCTGACAAGCTACAGAAATGAATAAAGCACCATTTAAGCACCAAATTTTATGTGCACCAATCAAATGCCATGCATCAGTCTGAATATTCAAATGAATAATAACAAAATGTGATATCGGAGGAAGCTTGAGTAACTAACAACTTAAACTATTAAACTATTGTTGTATTGTATGTAGGTGTTTTTTCAGTCATTTTTCAGACATTATCTACTCTGATGTTTCAAACATGTTATTTCATTATGTTATTTCTTCTGTGGAGCACATTTTGAATATTTTATACATCTGCCAAGCTCCAAAAAGGAAAAGCACAATTTAGGCGTAACATATAAGTAGCATAAATGTAGTCCACACAAATTATGCTCTATATTCTGAAGTCTTCTGAGTCTTCTGAAGCTACATGAGAGACATATGACCAAAACAACATTGTTTTTTGTGTGTATCGCAATCAAATGCAATTTATAAAATGCTGCTATTTTTTTCAGCAGAGCACATTTTTCAACTTCCACACAATGATAGCCAATGATAACCACCCTTTAAGCGCCATTTTATGTGCACCATAATCAAATGCAATGCATTAGTGTGAATATTCAAATGAACAAAATGTGTTATTAAAAAATGCTGGGTTTTTTTAGCAAAGCACATTTCTAACTTCCATACAATGATAGCTTTCAATAAGCACATCCGACAAGCCACAAAAATGAAAAAAGCACCATTTAAGCACCAAATTGTATGTGCACCATAATTAAATGCGATGCATCAGTCGATTCTAATGAATTATAACAAAATATGTTTTCGGAAGGATGCTTTTCAATGACTAACAAATTAAATTTCAGTGTTTTCCTTACAAAAAGACGGTTGTTGTATTTGTAAGTTGTAATACAGATGTTGTTGTTTTTTTCAGACATTAAATACCCTGATATTTCAAACTTGCATGCTGTTATTTTTTCTGTGGAGCACATTTTGAACATTTTATACATCTGCCAAGCTCCAAAAAGGAAAAAAGCACAATTTAAGCAATTTACTGTATCATAAAAGTAACACATAAGTAGCATAAAATTAGTCCATACAACTTATGCTCTATATTCTGAGTCTTCTGAAGCTACATGATAGACATATGACCAAAAAAACATTGTTTTTTGTGTGTATCGCAATCAAACGCAATTTATAAAAAGCTGGTATTTTTTCAGCAGAGCACATTTTTCAATTTCCACACAATGATAGCTCTCAATAAAATACATCTGACAAGCTACAAAAATATATAAAGCACAATCTAAGCACCAAAGTTTATGTGCACCATAATCAAAAGCAATGCATCAGTGTGAATTTTCAAATGAATAATAACAAAATGTGTTTTTAAAAAATGTTGGTATTTTTTCAGCAGAGCACATTTCTAACTTCCATACAATGATAGCTTTCAATAAGCACAGCTGACAAGCCACAAAAATTAAAAAAGAAAAAAAAAAAAAAAAAAAGCACAATTTAAGCATCCAATTTTATGTGCACCATAATCAAATGTGATGCATAAGTTGATTGTAATGACTAATAACAAAATGTGTTATCGTAGGATGCTTTTCAGTGACTAACAAATTAAATTTCTGTGTTTTCCCCTCACAAAAAAAATGGTTGTTGTATTTGTAAGTTGTAATTCAGACATTTTTTTTTTTTTCCCATACATAAACACCCTGATGTTTTAAACTTGCATGCTGTTATTTTTTCTGTGGAGCACATTTTGAACATTTTATACATCTACCAAGATTCCAACAGAAAAAAAGCACAATTTAAGCAATTTATCATGAAAATAATATAAGTAGCATAAAAGCAGTCCATACAACTCTATATCCAAGTCTTCTGACGCTACATGAGAGACATATGACCAAAACAACATGGGTTTTTGTGTGTATCGCAATCAAATGCAATTTTAAAAAATGCTGGTATTTTTTTTTTCAGTAGAGCACATTTTTAACTTCCATACAATGACAGCTTTCAATAAGCACTTCTGACAAGCCACAAAAATGAAAATGCACCATGTAAGCGCCAAAGTTTATGTGCACCATAATCAAATGCAATGCATCAGTCTGAATATTCAAAAGAATAAGAAAAGGTGATATCTGAGGAAGCTTTTCAGTGACTAACAACACTCGCATTTGCAAGTTGTAATATAGGTGTTTTTCAAGACATTTTTTATACATTCGCTATTCTGAAAAGGTACAAAAAATAAAAAAAGCAGTTTAGGCACCAAATTGATCTCAAGTCCATACGACTTGTGCACTATATTCGGAGTCTTATGAAGTTTGAGCAAAATAACATTGTTTTTTGTGTGCACTGTAATTGAATGCAATGCACCAGTCTTAATAATCAAATAAATATTATCTGAGATTTTCTGCGATTTTCTACGATTTTCTGCGACTAATGACTTAAATATCAGTATTTTCTTATGACTTGTAAGTTGTAATATACGCATTTTTTCAGACATTATCTACTCACTCTCCTGTGATGTCAAACTTGCATGCTGTTTTTTTCAGTAGAGTACATTTTGAACCACCACATAATGATATTTCTCAATAAGCACATCTGACAAGTTACAAAAAAGAAAATAAGCTCCATCTAAGCACCAAACTGATCATTAAAGTATTATATAAGTAGCATAAAAGTAGTTCATATGAGTCTTCTAAAGCACATGAGGGCAAGCAAACAATTATAAAATGTGCGTGTGAACGATTCCGTTAAGTATAAGATATTCAGAACTGTCACAACTGTACAGAACTTGAGTGAATAAACTCGCCTCACTTCACTCTCAATCTTGACTTAAGAGTCTTGTAAAAAGCATGAACAAGAGATGTTTCACTTCAAACTCTCGCTGAATGCTAAATCAAGGACACAGGTCTTGACCTGAGCTTCTTTACACTGTTCAGCCATCAAGTAATACCGATGTATGTTCAATGCTGCTTTCATTTAAGCTTCCATTTGTTCAGACAACTCCATTTTGAGGAGTGCAAGGTCACGTCCTACCTCTGTCACAACATACACATCACTGAGCAATAATGAGGGCAGAGGTTTTGGGAATTTTTTTCTCTTTAGATTAAGAAGAGAATGATGAAAGCCTGAGATGACTCTCTTTCTTTCTCTCTCTCTCTCTCTCAACAGCAAGGGACCTGAGCTGCATTTAAACTCTACATTTCCATAAACGTTTATGGAGTTTCGCTACAACGCACCGATATTAGAACAACATCTCCCTCAGACTCGGCGACACTTTGCAATGAAATCCCTCGGGAGAGGACGTGAACCGTGCTCTGGCTTGCCTTAGTTACAGCATGGTTTTATAGTCTCTGTGCAATTGGACGTGTTCTAAAGGTCTAATCAACACACTTTCCCTCTCTTCACGAGAGACACGTTTAATTGGCAAATGGGCCAAGGCATTACAGCAATGCCAGATTTAATATTATCCCGTCAAATGTTACCACAGTCCGAGAATACTGATGAGAACTACAAAGAAACAAAAGAATCCAAGTGAATGAAAGGAAAGTGAGATAAATAGCCGTTATCTTGATAAGCTGGTATTGATTGGTGGATAGGCAGAATATATACATATACATACTGATATGTGTGCATATATATGATACAGTCACACGCATATGTACAATATGATAGACATGACCTTCCAACTGATATACATACAGTATATGAACATTACAGATGGATAAATAACCAAAGACAGCTTGATAGATAGATAGATAGATAGATAGATAGATAGACAGAACCAAAGAGCGATACAATAGAACAACAGATAGAATGATAGAGAGAACGACAGACAGACAGACAGACAGATAGATAGACAAAACAAAATACAGAACAACAGACAGAACGATAGATAGAACAATAGATAGATAAACAGACAGACAGACAGATAAATAGATAGATGACAGACAGACAGACCCAAAGAGTGATACAATAGAACAACAGATAGAATGATAGATAGAACAACAGACAGACAGATAGATATACAAAACAATATATAGAATGACAGACAGAATGACAGAACGATAGACAGAACAATAGATAAAACGACAGATATAAATAGATAGATAGATAGATAGATAGATAGATATACAGACAGATAGATATAGTGCCAAAGAGCAATATGACAGAATGATACAATGACAGATAGAATGATAGATAGAACGTTAGATATAGTGCCAAAATGCGATATGATAGAATGATAGAGAGAACGATAGAACGACGGATAGAACGATAGATAGAACAATAGAACGATAGATAGAATGATAGATATAGTGCCAAAAAGCGATGATAGAATGATAGAAAGAACAATAGAACGACAGATAGAAAGATAGATAGAACGACAGACAGAACGACACATACAACGATAGATAGAACGACAGACAGAACGACAGATAGAACGACCGATAGAACGATAAATAGATAGACAGATAGATAGAACGATAGACAGAACAAACGATAGAACGATAGACAGATAGACAAAACAATATATAGAATGAAAGAATAGAACGATAGATAGAACGACAGATAGATAGATAGATAGATAGATAGATAGATAGATAGATAGACAGATATAGTGTCAAAGAGCAATATGATAGAATGATAGAACAACAGATGGATAGAACGACAGATAGAACGATAGAACGATAGATAGAACGATAGATATAGTGCCAAAAAGCAATATGATAGGACGACAGAGAGAACGATAGAATGACAGATAGAACGATAGATAGAACAATAGAACGACAGGCAGAGTGATAGACAGAACGACAGATAGATTGATAGATAGAACAAACGATAGACAGAACGAACGATAGATCGAACGATAGATAGACAAAACAATATATAGAAAGACAGACAGAACGATAGATAGACAGAACGATAGATAGAATAGAAAGAACAATAGATAGATAAACAGACAGACAGACAGATAAATAGATAGATGACAGACAGACAGATCCAAAGAGCAATACAATAGAACAACAGATAGAATGATAGACAGAACAACAGAGACAGATAGATAGACAAAACAATATATAGAACAACAGACAGCATGCTAGTCAGAATGACAGAATGATAGAACGATAGATAGAGAACGACAGATAGACAGATAGACAGACAGACAGATAGATATAGTGTCAAAGAGCAATATGATAGAATGATAGAACAACAGATAGAACGATAGATATAGTGCCAAAAAGCGATATGATAGGACGACAGAGAGAACGATAGAATGACAGATAGAACAATAGAACCATAGATAGAACAAACAATAGATAGAACGAACGATAGCTAGATAGATAGATAGATAGATAGATAGAGCCAAAAAGCGATATGATAGAACGACAGAGAGAACGATAGAACGATAGATATAACAATAGATATAACAACAGAACGATAGAACGTTACGAATGCATCGCTCTTAAGAACGATAGAACGATATATAGAATAGATGGAATGATAGATAGATAGATAGATAGATAGATAGATAGATAGATAGATAGATAGATAGATAGATAGATAAAATGACAGAACAACAGAACGGTAGAGCGATAGATGCAACAATAGACAGAATGATAAATACTGCAGATAGAATGACAGATTGATAGATAGATCCAAATATATCACATATATAAAGAGCTAGAAAGATGGACAGATGGGAAACAGAGATAGACAGATAAACATACAGATCATACAAACAGACAGCAAACCCAGCAGTACACACACCTGTTGATGATGTGCAGTTTTCAGTAGTTAGCAGCTCTCAGTTCAGTGTTAGATTCCGTATTCTCTGTCGGCCTTCCAGGCCCGCTCTCTTTCTCCCATCACCTCTACCACAGCACACTACAAAAAGACAAAGACAAAAAAAGAAAGTGAGAAAGAGAGCGAGAGAGAGAGAAGGCCAAGGGATTGGAGCTCTGAAGCAATTAAAGCACTTCCATTTTGTGATTGAGTTTCCATTGTTAGGAAACCAAATCGCTCTCTCGCAGAACGCTGGTCACCTGCTGAATGTCAAGAGACATAAACATGGAGAGAGAACGGGCGTTTTGCAAACGCTCCATCAATTGTTCAGCCCGAGGAGTGTGTTTTGCTGCTGACAGGAATAAATGAAGAGTTTGATGGACGGTTTGCACAAACAGAGATGATTGAAGCACACTAGAGAAGCCGGCTTTATCTAACGGTGATGATTTATTCAGTAAAGTCAGTGTAATGTGAGCGTGTAATCCAGGTCTCCACATGCTCTCAGGTTTCTGTATCCTATTCAGGAAACCCTAATGACTCTCCCCTGCCAAACAACCGCTTAAAGCTTCATGCCCATCACTGCTGTTCAAACTTAAGATGTTGACAGTGAAAGTGAATCATTCACTGGCTGCACAAAGACTTGGAGGTTACTGCTATGCATGCAATTAATTATTTATTTGGACATGCTTATAATGATATGAATGCTGAGGTTATTTTATTGATGTTATGAAGCTCGCACTATGGGCCTCCGAAGCCTCAGGCCGTGGCGCTTAAGGCTCCAGGGCTTCTCAGGTGAATGCAGTTCAAGGTTACAGTGAAAATGCATGAACAGGGACGCAAGTGAATTCCATTAATATACATGCAATTTCCATCCATTAATCAAAACTGCAGAGAATCAACAGCCCTGAAAAGCTGGCATCAATTAATCCCAACCTTCTCTCCCACAGCACACATTGAGCTGTCAAAATCGCATCTATTTTATTTTGCCCGGATTCCAATTAAAGCATCACATGATATCTACAACCAACACAATCACCACATGAGCAAATCAAGCTGCTAAAAACATCTCATTCGTTTCCAAGGAGTTAATGCATGCGGGATAATAGTATCACTATGAATATATTCACAGATTATGATTCACAAATGCATAAACTAATTCATGTTCACATATTACAATTCACAAATATACTATTCACTGATGCTTATTCACAAAAATATAATTCACAAATTCAAAACATGCTGTACAAACACACAGTTCACACATTTTAAAAATGAATAAAAATACATACTATTTACATGTGTTAACTAATTCACATTCACAAAATATGATTCACAAATTACAAACTGACTCAAAAACAAAGTTCAGTTTTAATTTTTTTAATATTTAAGAACTGATTATGATTCAATTTATGAATGCACAACAGATTGATAAATGCATGATCTAATTTAATATAAAATTCTATGATTCAAAAATGGCCATAAAAATACTATTCACGTTACCTAATGCACATTAACAAAATATGATTCACAAATACACAGTTCACATTTTGAAATGTTTTAAAATGTAGGAACTGATTATGAATCATAATCTACTTTACATTACATTTTTAGGATTCATAAATAAACAAAAAATACTATTTACATATGTTACCTAATGCACATTCACAAAATATGACCATTTAAATTGTTTTAACATTTAAGAGTGGATTATGATTCAATTTATGAATGCATAATAGATTCATAAATGCATAATGTAATTTAAAATTATTTTTTTTACAAATGCCCATAAAATATTATTCACATTACCACATGCACATTCAAAAAATATGATTCACAAATGCAAAAGCACAAAGTTCACACATTCTTCTGTGAATGTGCATTAGGTAACATATGTAAATAGTATTTTTTGTGTATTTATGAATCCTAAAATGTGAATGTAAAGTAGCTTATGATTCATAATCAGAGCTGATTATTGAACCTGCATTTGCAAATCACCAAATATATTGATGTTATGGTTGTTTTTGTTTATGCATGAATTGATTAACAGAATTTTATTTTAATTTCACATTTGCAATGTAAAATTTTATATATATATATATATACACTACCATTCAAAAGTTTGGGGTCAGTACATTTTTATTGTTTCTTTTTTTTTTTTAAGAAATTAATACTTTTATTCACCAAGGATGTATTAAGTTAATAATTAAAAGTTTATTAAAAGTTAATAATAAATAATTTACATTGTTATAAAATATTTATATTTTGAATAAACACTGTACTTTTTAAACTTGTTATTCATGAAAGAATCCTGAAAAAAAAAATTACAGGTTCCAAAAAATATTTGACAGCACAACTGTTGATATTATCCAACACTGATCATTCTAATAATAAATCTGCATATTAGAATGATTTCTGAAGGATCATGTGACACTTAAGACTGGAGTAACAGCTGATAAAAATTCAGCTTTTCATCACAGGAATAAATTCTATTTTAAAGTATGTTAAAATAAAAAACATTATTTTATATTGTAAAAACATTTTGCAATATTATATTACTTTTTTTTTTTATTTTTAATCAAATAAATGCAGCCTTGATGAGCATAAGAGACTACTTTAAAGACTATTACAAGTCTTACTGACCCCAAACTTTTGAACGGTAGTGTATATATATATATATATATATATATATATATATATATATACATATATATATATATATATAAATATATATATATAAAATACATATCTCCCCAAACTGTGTGCATCCCTACAAAAAAAATGGCAAAAAAATAAATAAATAAATGAAAATAAGAAAATAAAGTGAGATGTTATCCAGCATAGCTACATTCAACATATGACTAATGTTGTGTCAGGCTGCACCTGTTCTGTGATGTGTCATTCACTTCACACATAATTAACAACAAAATCAAATGCGATACCTTTATGATGTCGTCTTTCATTGCAACCGGTTCAAACCTCGGCACAGTCAAAAGCATTATCTTCAATGGCATTAGAGTAATTTAAGTATTTGGAGAATGTGTGAATATAATCATTTTGGGAGTAGTCTGATCCCATAGCAGCCCACCTCAGGAGAGCTCATCTGAGCTAATAAACATCACTTAAGTTGAAGAGAGCTCACCCTTTTCATTTAGCATGCACAAGATGCAGCTGCGCCTTTAGCGCAAACAGTGAGACTGTGAGTGAATGAATTGGGGAACACAGAGACTAGAGGCCATGATCTGAATGCAATACTAGTAAATACTGCCAACTATTCATTTTTAAATAGACAATCAACACAACACTACCAAAAAAATACAACAAGTTAACTGTAATTTGTTTTCTGTTAATGGAATGTTTTATGTCAAATTGAGTAGCTCTTTTTAATCGAAAACGAGTATAAGATAAATTAATTTAATGAAATCAATAAAATGAATTTTTATTGAATGAAGTTATTATTCAACTGTACTGTCACATCACCTCACGTGTGTGCACAATTAAAGTTGCGATAAAACGGAAGTGACAACAGATCGTTTATTCTACATTGTGGTGTATATCCCACTGAAACAAATTATTGAAAAAAATAAATTACAGAAAATAAAATAAACAAATAATTTTTTAATGTTTTTAAAAGAAGTTTCACCAAGCCTGTATTTATTTGATCCAAAGTACAGCAAAAACAGTAACATTTTGAATTTTTTTTTTTAAAAAAAAAAAACTGTTTTCTATTTGTTTACATTTTAAAATGTAATTTATTCCTGTGATTTCTAAGCTGATTTTTTAGCATTCTAATATTCTGATTTGCTGCTCAAAAACATTTATTTTATTATTATTATTATGTTGAAAAAAGCGGAGAAGAATTTTTTCAGGATTCTTTAAGGAATAGAATGTTCAGAAGAACAGCATTTATCTGAAATAGAAATCTTTTGTAACATATAAATGTCTTTATCATCAATTTTGATCAATGTAAAAAATCCTTGCTAAATTAAAGTATTGATTTCTTTTGAAAAAAAATAAAAACATTTATACTGACTCCAAGTTTTTGAATGGTATAGTGTACAATCTTACAATCTTACAACTGTTTTAAATATTGATAGTAATAAAAAATGTTTCTTGTACAGCAAATCAGCATATTTGAATGATTTCTGAAGGAAATCACAAAATTACATTTTAAAATACTTTTAAATAGAAAGCAGCTATTTTAAATAGTAAAAATATTTCACAATAATACCACAATTTTTGATTAAATAAATGCAGGCTTGGTGAGCAGAAGAGACTTCTTTAAAACACTTTCAAATCTTACTGTTCAAAAACTTTTGACTGGTAGTGTATGCATGAATGAATCATTCACAATAAGATCATTAAGATGCATTCGGGAAAAAAAAGGGAAAAAAATCAATTTGATGCCAAATTTAACAATTAAACCTTTTATTTATTGATTTATGTATTTATTTATTATTTGCTTCACTATGATATCTTTGATAGAAAATACTGGTAGTAAATAGAAGTTTAATTAATTCAATTAATTCAAAATTAACTGAAAACACCTTAAGTTGGAGTTATTGTTCACATTTTAGTAATTACGTACACTATCATTTATAAATAATAACTTTTTTTTTGCAAACTATAATATTTTTTGTTTATGCTTCCGTCTTGTAATTGTTTCCGTCAACAATAATTATTCATGCAGTACAAATATGCAACAATAAACATTTCAAATAGTAGTATGCCACACTGCTGTCACATAACATCACTTACATGCATGTTTAATTTCATGTTTAATTTATCTCCAGTTATTTTGTATACTGAATGCTATGTTGAGTTTAAAAAACATGACTTAACTACAAAACAATCAAATAATAAAATAGTAAAAATATTTTGCATTTGAATATTTTTTCCAGTGCATGCAGTCAGTTGAGAACATTCAATGTATTTAAAAAATTGCACACGTTGCACAGTATACTAATTGCACAAAAGAAAAGTAAGGGTATTGGTACACCATTCCAAAAATAGCCATGATGACATCAATGCAGGGCCATTGACAAGTTCAGAGACCAGCAGGGGGCGTAACAAATCATCCCCAGAGCTTCCTTGACAAAGCTTTTTACTTAGTGAAACCATAAAACCTGTTATAGCTCCCATTAAAATAAAGCTACATCATAAAGCACTCACAGTTAAGCAACTGACATGTCCCATAAATTCTATACTAACAGTTAAGATGCATGTCAGAAACGAGCTCAAACAAGAGTCTCCAGTGTCACTGCTGGTGATTCTAGTCAGGGACACATGTGAGCACCGGCAGCACTGTTGCTAGGCATTACCTTGGCTGGCACAGGTGCGCTTTCGTACTGTAGGTATTATTTTTAGCCTCGGTGAAATCAAAGGAGAGACACTTTTTTGCACGCTCAAGGTCCCAAGCAGATTAAGTATGCCAGCCTGAATGTCAATTTTAAACAAAGGTAATTGGAGAGCGGTGCAGTCGACCGTGGCCATCCGCACAAGTGCGGCTATACTGTTCTTTTCAGTTCGACAGATGAATCGTGAAATGAAAGGTTTGCTTAAAATCGGGCTGTAAACATGTTACATGCTGGAACTGTAATTATGCGGTATCACACTGAAAGTGAATTTCATTTTTAACGAGGCTGATTTGCATAAAATAATTGGGGACAATGTCCACTAGTGTTTAATGAAATTTAGAGAACATTTAATTCTCAGATTGGATGAGTGACAAGTCGTGGTAATGGCTATAAATACACATCTGTAGACGCACATTCTATATTAATGAGCAAAACTGTGACATTGCTTGGCAACTGTAACAACCTACAGTTAGACTAATGAATTTTGGCAGAATAATTGTTCTGATTATTAATACATTTTATTATTTATTAATAGTTCTAAGACAAGCATTTTTATCACTAATGTAAAAACCGGAGATTTTCATGCCAATAACAATAACTACAGCACTTACTATAACCATACATTTCAATAATCTTTCCAGTTCTATGAGAAGAGCATACATTTATGCATTTAGCAGATGCATTTATCCTAAAAAGACTTACAATTCTAACCAATAACGACACAGAGGAACATTATAGGAATCACTTCTCCAGAAAATCTGCTGTTAAACACAAAAAAATATGTTGGAATTTTGCAGATTGACAGCTTTAACAAAAGCATATACCATCTATTAACAACCTTGTAACTTACAGTGGGTCTGCCATTAAAAAGATCACAAGTTACGGTTAAAAGTCAATTCCTGTTAAGAGAAAATGAAAGAGATTTTAACTTCCAGAACCCTGTTGCACTCTATAAGCACTTAGAAATATCCTAGCAACGGCATTCCATTTAAACTTAAAAAAACCTTGAGAAACTGAATAAGACATGACAACACAGTGAAAAAAGCAAAAGAAATGAAAAAAAAAAAGGGTTTTAAAATGCATTGTGGGGCTTTTTAGAGACAATTTTCACAATACAGCCCAATAAATTACACTAGATTGAGACACACCATCAGCAACGGCATAGCAACAACCAGGGGCATTTCAAGATTTGAAAACATCCGGGGCTGGTGGCAAAACATCAGGGGCTAGTGGATGGGAGCTCACATCATACTTACGTAAGATTTTGTTAGACACAGGTGAGTGAACTTGGATCCTTGTAGGGAGGTCCGGGGGCATGCCCCCCATCCCCCCACCCCCGCGGGGGAACATTAGCCTATGTTCAGTGTGCAAATTGAACAAAGAAAAGAAGTCGATGACCTGACTCACTTCTTCTTCTGATACTCTGAAAACATTGAATCATGAACTGATCGTGTGAGCAAAGTCTTATTGTGCTTTCGGTTTTAGTTCATTTGACAGATACTTTGCCAAAGCAGTGGCACAAAACAATGTTGTTACACTTTGAAAAAACAGTAAATAGTAATCACTGCAAATAGCAAACATATCAAAGTATTATAACAAAATTAAAACTTCACAAAAATACATTACACAAACAAAATAATAAATTTGATAATGCATTTACAACTGCAACAAATATTTGCACACAAAAATAGGGCCCCATTTTTTTTTTTTTTTTTGAATGCATAAAACAACTTTTATTTATTTCTACAACAGCCTTATGAAATTCAGTGTTGTGTATTAAAATTTTTCTGGTTATCAAATAAAGGCATAAAATTATACATTTATCTTTTAATTATATAATTTAATTATATCATTTAAATAATTATTTAATTAAAAATTAGTTTTGGCAAAAAGATGGAAGAAATATTGTGTAACAAAGTTTTATTAATTTTTCAACTAGTAGTAGTAGTAGTAGTAGTAGTAGTAGTAGTAGTACTGTACGTACATTCTACTGAATGATAGTAATATATTTCTGGCACAATGTCTACAAGCTAAACCAAACTTTTATTTTGATGGGTTGCCGTGAATACCTTTAAATTTCTGTGAGTATATGACCCTGGTTTTACTCAAATGAAACTGAAATGCTCACAGCATAGTACTCTGAAAGCAGTTCTGGCATTTCTTTTGGCAGACGCTGAAATCTTTGCGAGCGTCTGCACCATTCATTCATAAAGAGACAAGCAGAACACACAGGATTCATATTTAAATAGTATTTTGCGGCTTAATATTTACAGATACTAGTTCATATCGCAATTTAATTGAAGTGTAATGACCGGCTTTTTATTAATTAATTTAAACTTTGACCAATTCCGTGAATTCCTCGGAAATCATAGGGCGATACAAAGTCCCGAATGATTAGCCCTAGCGATGCCCCTGGCAACAACCTGGCAATCACCCTAGTTAGGGCTGTTAAACGATTAATCACAATTAATCGCATCCAAAATAAAAGTTTGTGTTTACATACTATATGTGACCCTGGACCACAAAACCAGTCTTATGTTGCACGGGTATATTTGTAGCAATAGCCAAAAATACATTGGATGGGTCAAATTTATCGATTTTCCTTTTACTCCAAAAATCATTAGGATATTAAGTAAAGATCATGTTCCATGAAGATATTTTGTAACTTTTCCTCCGTAGATATATCAAAACGTAATTTTTGATTTGTAATATGCATTGCTATGAACTTCATTTGGACAACTTTAAAGATGATTTTCTCAGTATTTTGATTTTTTTGCACCCTCAGATTCCAGATTTCATATTGCTGTATCTCGGCCAAATATTATCCTATCCTAACAAACCATACATCAACGGAAGTCTTATTTATTCAGCTTTCAGGTGATGTATAAATCTCCATTTCACAAATTTCAACTGGTTTTGTGGTCCAGGGTCACATATGTGTGTTTACTGTGTATATTTATTACGTATATATAAATACTCACACATGCATGTATAGATTAAGGAAAAAATGTTAGATTTATATATAAAATATTTATATTAACATATAATCTAAGTTATATGCAAGTATAAAAATATATACATATAAATGTTTTTTTAAATATATACATTTATATGTATGTGTTATACACAGTACACACATAGTATGTAAACAAAAACGTTTATTTTGGATGCGATTAATCTATTTCTGATAACAAATACTATATCAAATACAAATACTATGTGAACACATGGGGTTCAATCATTGCGATTAACAAGCAGAGAAGAACATTTACAAAGTAAATGTCAATGTCTTCAAACCCCTGAAATAATGTGATGCCATTTGCATAACTTTGTCCAGTAGACTTTTAAAATTAGGCATGTCTGAAAGAAATGGCTCCTTGTACTTTAAAGCATTAATCCTCTATTAAATCTTGAATTTAAAGAACTAGACGTGAGGAGCAGTGCATTAAAGTTCAACTGATGCTTCAGAGCTGTCAACAGCAGCGAATAAAAGGTTTAAAAGAGCATCACCTCTAGAGTAAACTGAGAAACCTCATGACCTTACATATAATAGGACTGTCACATCATGTTTTACAGGTATCTAAGTAGTGTGACCTATAGAGCAGCCGCTGTTCTCACAATGCTACAGCAGCGTAAACATGACAGGAGATTTACATTAGAAAATTCAACAATATCACATGCGCAACAAGGTGTGAATCGATTATACTAGGCACCAGGCCGCATGTAATCAGTCTGACATTCATTTTTATATAAAACAGTTAGGTAAATAAGTAATTAACATTGTTAATTAACAAAATGTCCGTTAATTCCTATATTTTTTCTCCGCCAACGAAAGCAGTACCAAAATAAACTTGTCAACAACAACCAAAATACTGAATGAAAGCTGGACAACAGTAAATGAGTGGAACGGATAGTAGTCACTCGGCTCAAAATCCACTCCGTGTTTTCCATTTCTTCAATAGTGAGAGAAACCCTCTCCGAGCAAATCATGAAACAAGAAAATAAGGTCTCTCAGCTCCAGTTAAAAAATAACAATAAAAAAGCGCTACTTGTTTCAGGCAAATTCGCACATCTCCACTTCCATTTGTGAGAGAAAAATAAATAAATTTCTATAGTCAAAAAATTCGCTTTAAAGCAAATATGGGCCTCTGTAATCCGTACATGCGTAATCACATGACTTTATCCAATCAGTCTTTAAAATATAAACTTTTTAATCATATTTTTTATAACAATATCAGTCAAAACAAAATGCATTAAAATACTAAAGGCACACATGTATATAAATTGTTAATTAACAAAAATCCTACTGTTTTAACAAATGAACAAAAATCGTACCGTTTTGAAATTCAAAACAATTTTAAATCATGTGCTTGACAATTAATTTTAGAAGTAATAGACGTATTTTACTGTGGTGGTGGGGATCGTATTGCACAATAGACTAAATAATACATCAAATGCAAATTACACAACTAAAATCAATATAGATGGGCATTCACACTGCATTTTACTTGCATTACTTTATTTCCAAGCAAACTGAATTGTGGGGGGGGGGGAGATCTTTTCAGTCACATTATTATAGAAGTGATTAGCCTGCATTTGTACTCTGCTTTTGCACAGTAAGTCTAGTAATGTGTAATAAAGAAGAATCAGGGTTAATTGTTATTTCATGTTGACTCCAACAATCATGCATAACAACTTTGGGTTAGAAAACCTGAATAGCTATTACTGGAGTTTCACAGCAAGATAGTCGCAAAAGGTCTGGCAGCAGGTTTTCTTCTGAGGAAAATATTTATACCATTCGATTGCAATCCAGAACCAGCTGGGTCTGTTTTCTAGTCCTTGCTAAAATAAGTCTGTTGAAGTCACCTGCTGTTTTATATATTCAAAGTACTGAAATATTGAACTTATTGCTAGAATATGTGATGTCTTAACTGAGATTGAATCTTCAGTAATATTATAGGTGAATATAAAATTGTCATTAAATTGTCATTATTTCACTTTTACTTTTTTTTTTTAACAAATAAGCAAACAAATGCTTTGAAAATTAGCAAATTTTTGTAGTTCATACCAACCTGACAGTAAATCTACTGTAGTTGTCAGTGCCTTTTTGAGACACTTACAGCAAAATCAATATAGGGAATAGAATAATCCCCTTAACTCAGATTGCAGTTCGTAAGGAAAATCTAAATCAATGCTGGTAATGCATTTTCCCATTCCCAGCTTTCTTTCTACCCATTCTCTCTTCATCCTCCCTGTTTATTGCCTCAGATATCTTGTTAGACAGTTAGACTTTATGTCATCATTGCTCATTGGGTCTCAGCTCAGGGCGTATTTTATGCTGTAAATACAAAGTGACTGATCACTTTCACTTACTAGATTCAGGGAATTGAGGTTAAGGGGTCACCAGGATAATACAGTGACATTAGCATCATTTACATCAAGATATAATCCATTTAAAACAGCAGGAGATCAGCAGTGTGGATAAGGCATCATTCATAACTGCATCAATCACAATAATCAGCATAAAAGCTCCTGAGCACAAGATTAAAATGACTCATTACCGTGTGCCATTTATCTTCCAAATCTTTTGATAGCTGCTCTTTGCATTTCACGCTAAATCCTTACTGTGGGAATTTGAGTCAATTGTGGTGTATTGTTTATGGATTAGTCAATTGGCACCTAAACCCCACATCAGCCGTGTCTCCAGTACTTCATGCTTATCCTTGAAACATTTAATAAGAAAGTGAATCAGATAAAACATAAATGCCTGTCAATACAAGAATCATATATTATTTGACAAGAAATGTCATGTTTTCATGTTAAATATCTCATATATAGTTTAGGCAACAAGAGTGCTAAGATTAGTACAAGTATACTAGCATCTGTATTTGATATACTCTCATAGTTTTATTCATATTTTGAATTAGATTTCTTTTTTCTTCTTCTCTTTTTTTTTACTGTAATCTTAACATTTTAGTAAATTTGTTGTTTTATTATTTGTATTATTATTTTTTAAAATTTGTATATATAGTTTATTTTTATTTTTATTATTGTTTTAGTTGATTAAGTTATTTAAAAACCTCAAGTTAAAGTAAATAAAAATGAGGGGGTTTTTTTTCAGTTAACGTTATACTGTTTATGGTTTTGATTTGATTTTAGTTATTTTATTTAACACTGATTTAATTTCCTCATACTTAGGGTTGCTTACACTGCCAGTCAAAAATGTTACAAAAGATTTTTATTTTAGATAAATGCTGTTCTTCTGAAGTTTGTATATATCAAAGAAACCTAAACAAATTCTACTCAGCTGTTTTCAACATACTACTAATAATAATAATACATGTTTTTTTGAGCAGCAAATCAGAATATTAGAATGATTTCTGAAGGATCAAGTGACTGGAGTAATGATGCTAAAAATTCAGCTTTGAATCACAGGAATAAATTACATTTTAGAATATACTCAAATAGAAACCAGTTATTTTAAATAGTGAAAACATTTCAAAATTGTACAGTTGTATTTTGAATCAAATAAATGCAGGCTTGGTGAGCAGAAGAGACTTCTTTAAAAATATCAAAAATCTTACTGTTCAAAAACTTTTGACTGGTACCGTTTTTCAACAAACCTCTAACCGTAAGTGTAATGATACTCCATCTCAATCTCAAATCATATAGTTTTTAGTGGAAAAGTGAGCTGTTACTTTCTAAGCCATCAGACTTCAAAAATCTGAAAAGACTCAAGCCTTATCAAGTGATCGGAATATAACAGAGAAAATAAAAATCACAGTATTTAGTGCATTAAGTTACTGGCACATTACATGGGGAAATACACTAATACTACTTGTAAAAATCGTGTCTGTGCAATTCCTAAAACCTGCCACTAGATGTAAGTATTTAACAACCAGTAAAAATGATCACTAAAGTCACACAGTCAGAATGAAATACTGTCACATGTTGATCAAAAGTTAATCAACATGTACACATATCATTAAACGATGCATTGTTTATAGGCCTATTATATACATATATATATATATATATATATATATATATATATATATATATACACTACTGTTCAAAAGTTTGGGGTCAGTAAGACTTGCAATTTAAAGAAGTCTCTTATGCTCATCAAGGCTGCATTTATTTGATTAAAAATATAGAAAAAAAAAAAAAACAGTAATATTGCAAAATGTTTTTACAATATAAAATCATGTTTTTATTTTAACATACTTTAAAATAGAATTTATTCCTGTGATGAAAAGCTGAATTTTTATCAGCTGTTACTCCAGTCTTAAGTGTCACATGATCCTTCAGAAATCATTCTAATATGCGGATTTATTATTAGAATGATCAGTGTTGGATAATATCAACAGTTGTGCTGCCAAATATTTTTTGGAACCTGTGATTTTTTTTTTCAGGATTCTTTCATGAATAACAAGGTGTTTTAATGTTATATAATCTTAATTATGATGCTTATGTTAGATTTTTATTTATTATATATCTTAAACGGAGGCTTTCAGAAAAGCATTAATTTCATTTATTAGATGCATCAAGCTCAGTGGAAATCTCATACAGTATCATCTTAAAAATCCTGTTCTTAAAAATGTATTTCATTAATATATTTATGCAGGCAAAATCTTGTTGAACGAGTTTACCTTTTCAAACGGGTCAATTTGATAACGCTCAACACAATGTATTTATCATCAATATCCCGCACAATCCCATTTGAACAGCCTGCCACACACCCACGTGTTTTTATAAGGAACAATTAAATTGGCTGAAACCCAGGAGACAGAGCGGCCTGAGAAAACCCTGAATCCCCTCGGAAGACACTTGTGTGGCTCTCTAGTGGCCGCTGGCTCACGCTCAATCCCCACTGCAGCCACTTTACGAATCCTACTACAGAGAAGCCCTGCTTCTTAATATTCAAGAGCAGAGCCGAGCCATTGGACAGCAACAATAGAACGTCAGACTACCTAATTAATATTCATAAGCCAAGCGTGCTCCATTGGAAGGTAGACCTGGAGCGTCAGCACGACCTCATTAATATTCATTAGCTAAGCCTTGGCTGTAGTAGGATTGGTAGTTTGTGGGCTCGCCTGCACCATTGTTTCTTCTGTCGGCTCCTGCCGTTCCTGTCAGAGGTGTAGCTGCGGCAGATGCCGGTTCTGCACGAATCCAGCGTTCCACTGTAAAGCTAGCAGTAAATCTCCGACGTGTGTATGATTTTATCTGTCGCGTACAGTATATGATGAAAGAGGCGGCAGCGTGCGATCATCTAACTGTGATTTATCAGTATGAATGGTAAGTCGCCCGTTTATTCTCTATTGTCAGTTTTGAATGGACGCGATAACGGAGTGACGTGAACGGTCTCTGTTCCCATACATTCATAAAGCGCTTTTAAATGTGTCTTCTTCTCTGTTACAGTTTGATTTGTGTCAGGATAGTCTGCAGGAATTATATATAAATCGATATTATTTTTCCCGATTATGTTTAAATGTTCTATAATCAATTTGCACAATCGATTTTTAATTATTGTTAAATTCGTCTTTTTGAGTTTGTATGTACTAAATAGTCAGACATTACAACACTGAAAATGCTCTAAAAACTATTAAAAATAATAATACTATTATTATTGTTATTATTATTTATTAGACTATTCAGTTTTAAATTATAGATATTGTTACTGTCAGCTATTTTTGTCCAACAATTATTCAAAGATACATAAAAAAAATGCAGTTTATGCAAAACAACTTTTTCTGTGATTAACATGTTTTAATTTCTGTATTCTGCATGTATATGTATGTATTTATTTATTTGGTGCTTAGTATAACTGTCTAGCAATAATGAAGAAAAAAGGAAAAAAATTTATTTTAAATTATTTATTTATTTGTTTAAAAATTAAAAATAAATATTGGCATAATAATTTCAATCAATAAGGAGTTGTGTTATAATAAATCGTTATATAATATGACATTTTTTGTAAGCAAACAAAAAGTCAGTTTGTGAACCAACATGCAGGAAGCCATTTGTTGTCATGTGGGGAAAAAAAAAAAAAGCATAAAACTGAATGATATCACAGAGAAGACCCCTGTAGACCCTTAGGACTGTCAGTCAATATATGTTTATATTATTTAAATGAAGATATTTTATCAACAGGCCAGATATAAAAAAAAAAAAAAAAAAAAAAACAATTATATATATATATATATATATATATATAAAATATTATTATTATTATTATTAAATAAAATTATTTAAATGAATATATTTTATCAGTAGGCCAGATATTAAAAAAAAGAAAAGTAAAAAATAAAACAATAACAAATTAAGTAGGAAAGTGTATAAATTGTTGATTTATTGCGCATGCATTGTGTATGTGCAGCATATATATATATATATATATATACACGTGCATGCTTGAGGGAGTATCTGTATGGCAATGATGTGTGTGACCTCTCTCCCAACCCTGTTCTCCTGCCACTGAAAGTCAGTGAACCAGAGCTCCAGAGAGGAGGCAGGCTGCCATTGCATCTCTCCCTGAGAATGTGCAGCTGTGTCAGGCAGTGCTCTGCTTTGCCCTCCTCCCCTGGGAACACTCCCTCCAGTAATGAGGCAGCATTCATAAAGGGTCCGCGTCGGCCCACTCTGCTGCCAGTGCTGTAATGGCTGCTCTTACCCATTATTGAAGGGAGAAAAAAAAATAAGCAAGCAAGCAGAATGATGGTTTTAAAAAATGTTAGATTAAATACGGGCTGCAGTCACGCTGAACTCTTTTTCCCTGTAATCATAACATTATTAATGGTTGTAATGGACAATTTTGCTTTTAATACACCTTCATTTATTTATTTTTTTGCAGAGCATTAAAGCCTGTCCCATTCTGCATTGAAGGTAAGAGATTTTTTTCCTTTTTTTTGTTTTTTTGTTTTTTTGGTAAAATGTTCTTGACTCTCAAAGTGGTTTGTGATTACCTGCATATTATTTGCTTGGTTAAAAATAGAGCACAACTGCTGTGACAGCCATGCATCAGTAATATTCAGATGCACATTTATGCATTTTGAAAAAGCTTTTGTCCAAAGTGGTTTACAGGTTTCACTGTACCAGTAACACAAAAGCTCCCGCATTGCTCATGCAAATTGGATATCAATACAAAGATAATGTTGCTTGATTTTAATGAAAACAACCAATGTAGTTGTTCTGAAGTCTCTTTATCTTGAGATTGAGCTTGCATTTGTTACATTCAGATGATTTGATGCTTATAATGTCTTGGCTCAGATTAATAATTGATGAGGGTCATCAGTCATTTGTCTTTCTGGAGAAATGCCCTCAAGTCAACATGAAGTCACAGTTTGCAATCCATTATAGCTCCGTAATGTATATATATATATATATATAATTTTATTTTCTGATTGAAATCCAATACTTGCTCCTTACTAATTTTGGGTGCTGATTCCAAAAATAGCACCTGTTTTGCTCTGTGTGTCACTTTTTCACAAAATATGATGCATTTCATAGCATTTTTGCTTTCAAGAACCTAAGACTAAATTATAAAATTATAAGGTGATTTAGTCTTGTATTATGTCTTTGTCAGCAGTAAAACTGCCAAAAAGACATTTCTGTCTTCCTCTTTGCCATATTACAAGTATTTGTTTAGTTCTCAGCCAATTTTCACACATGAATGATTCTCAAGACATTATTTCATGTCTCAGCATCATCAAATTAGGTAATATTAGATTTTTTTTTTTTTTTGCAAATGTGTGAATCGATTGGATTGTTAAAAAAGTTTTAAAGGCAGCTCTGATTCATTCATGTTGAATCTGCTGAATAAAATCACGTCTTTTAGACTGATTGTTCATGCGTCGCTCACTAGAGTGAGTTTGTAGCTGGCTTGTAGTCTGCAGGGACATGCATGGCATAACTGTGTGACAGTTTAACTAATTAAAGACTGTAGCAGTGTGAGCTGGAGAAGGTGTGATTGGGAAAAGATTGGTCCGTAGAGACCAAGCTGTATTCAATATTAGCGAAAGAGAGTGAGAGAGAAACAGAGAGAGAGAAAGACACTGTGGGTCTAAATGTGCCGCTGCAGCTTGTTATGAACTTCCTTTGTTGCAAATCCACCAGCTTCTTTTGACATCAGGAAGAGACCAGCTGAGAATGGCAGCGCTGCACAGCATGAGCAAACACACACACAAAATAAGCATGCACACACACTCGTTGAGTTTCAGTGTATAATGGGGACATTCCATAGGCGTAATGATTTTTATACTGCACAAACTGTATTTATAAACTTGTTTCCTCATGGGGACCAAAAAAATGTCCACACAAGGTTAAAAATGATTGGTATTACTATCCTTGTGGGGACATTTGGTCCTCATAACGTAGGGAATACCAGGACCATACACGCACAGACAGTTGTGTGTGTAGGTCGTTGCAGGGGCCTCCGTCACATCTGTTATGCTTAACATACAGTAATTAGCATGTTTGCTAAGGTACGCATCATAATTGCTTTGGCTTATATCTGAAGTATCACATGTTGCAGTACATTTTGGAGTATTCAGATTTATGATTTTTGCTTGATAGATGAGGAATCAGGATTTACACCGAAAGAGTGACTTAAGGCTATAGACCTGATTATCATAAGAATCTGACACACAAAACACCCTAGCATCCACATAGCAATGTGCTAACAACCACTCAAAAAATGCATGTGCATGGCAACCATTTAGAAAACCACAACTGTGTGGCAATACCCTAGCAACCACCCAGAACATCCAAACACCCCCTTAGTAATGTGCTAAAAACTACATGGCAATACCCTAGCAACCGCCCAAAACACCCTAGCAACCGCATAACCAACATGTTGTTAACAACCACTCAGAACACCAAAGCAACTGCATGGCAATACCCTAGCAACCACCCAGAACACCCTAGCAATCCCATAACCAACATGTTGTTAACAACGATTCAGAACATCATAGCAACTGCATGGCAATGCCCTAGCAACCACCCAGAACACTCTAGCAACCCCATGGCAATGCCCTAGCAACCACCCAGAACACCCTAGCAACTGCATACCAGTATGTTGTTAACAACCGCATAGCAATGTGTTAACAACCTCATGGCAACAAGCCAGAACACCCTAACAATACATATCAAAAACTTAACAACCACATAACAACGTACTAACAACTGCATGGCAATGCCCTGGTAACCACCTAGAATGCCTTAAGAAACGCATAAGCAATATGTTGTTAACAACCACTCAGAACACCTTAGAAACTGCATAGCAATGCCCTAGTAACCATTCAAAACACCCTAACAAGCACATGTTAACAACTGCTTAGAACATTGTAGCAACTGCATGGCAATGCCTTGACAACAACCCAGAACACCCTAACAACTGCATACCAACACGTTAACAACTGCATAGCAATGTACTAACAAGTGCATGGCAATGCCTTAGCAACCACCTAGAACACCCTAGCAACTCCATATTAATGTGCTAACAACTGCATGGCAATGCCTTGGCAACAACCCAGAACACCCAACAACACCCAACACCCAACACCCAACACATGGTAACGTAGTAACAACCACATAACCAACATATTGTTAACAACCACCCAGAACACCCTAGTAACTGCATACCAGTATGTTGTTAACATTTGCATAGCAATGTTCTTACAACTGCGTAGTAATGCCTTAGCAATCACCCAGAACAACCTAACAACAACACAGCAATGTGTTGTAAACAACCGCATAAGAACGAGATAACAACTGCATGGCAATGCCTTAGGAACCACATGCTAACAACTGCATGGCAGTGCTTTGGCACTATCTAGAACACCCTAACAACCGCATACCAATATGTTGTTAACAACCACTCAGAACACCTTAGCAACTGCAGAGCAATGCCCTAGTAACCATTCAAAACACCCTAACAAACACATACAGTACCAACTTGTTAACAACTGCTCAGAACAAATGCATGGCAATGCCTTGGCAACAACCCAGAACACCCTAACAAATACATACCAACAAGTTAACAACTGCATAGCAATGTACTAACAACTGCATGGCAATGCCTTAGCAACCACTTAGAACACCCTAGCAACTCCGTATTAACATACTAAGAACTGCATGGCAATGCTTGGCAACAACCCAGAACACCCTAACAACCACACATCAAAAACGTAATAACCACATGGAAATGTACTAACAACTGCACGACAACACCCTAACAATGCATAACCAACATATTGGTAACAACAACCCAGAACACCCTTACCTGTTAACATTTACATAGCAATGTGCTTACAACTGCAAGGTAATGCATTAGCAATCACCCAGGACAACCTAACAACCGCACAGCAATGTGTTGTTAACAACTGCATGGCAATGCCCTGGCAACCATCCAAAACACCCTAACAACTGCATACCAATATGTTGTTAACAATCTCTCAGAACACCTTAGCAACTGCATGTCAACACCCTAGAAACCATCCAGAACACAGCAACTGCACATCAGTGCTAATAACTACATGGCAATGCCCTGGCAACCACCTAGAACACCCTAACAACCGCAAACCACTGTGTTGTTAACAACTGAATAGCAACATGCATAGCAGTGCCTTAGCAACCACCTAGAACACCCTTAGCAACTGCATACCTCCGTGCTAACAACTGCATGGCAATGTCTTGGCAACAACCCAGAACACCCTAACAACCGTATACGAACATGTTAATAACTGCATAGCAACATACTAACAACTGCATGGCAATGCCCTAGTAACCATTCATAACACCCTAACAACCAACAACTACTAACAACCACTCAGAACATTGTAGTGACTGTATGGCAATGCCCTAGCAACTAACCAGAACACCCTAGCAGCCACATAACCAACATGTTGTTAACATCTTCATAGCAACATGCTAACAACTGCATGGCAATGTCTTGGCAACAACCCAGAACACCCTAACAACCGTATACCAACATGTTAATAACTGCATAGCAACATACTAACAACTGCATGGCAATGCCCTAGTAACCATTCATAACACCCTAACAACCAACAACTACTAACAACCACTCAGAACATTGTAGTGACTGTATGGCAATGCCCTAGCAACTAACCAGAACACCCTAGCAACCACATAACCAACATGTTGTTAACATCTTCATAGCAACATGCTAACAACTGCATGGCAATGCCTTGACAACAACCCAGAACACCCTAACAACTGTATACCAACATGTTAACAACCGCATAGCAACGTACTAACAACTGCATGGCAATGTTCTAGTAACCATTCATAACACCCTAACAACCAACAACTACTAACAACCACACAGAACATTGTAGTGACTGTATGGCAATGCCCTAGCAACTAACCAGAACACCCTAGCAACGACATAACCAACACGTTGTTAACATCTTCATAGCAACATGCTAACAACTGCATGGCAATGCACTAACAACTGCATGGCAATGCCTGGCAACCACCCAGAACACCCTGACAACTGCATACCAATGTGTTAACAACCACTCAGAACACTTTAGCAACTGCATGACAATGCCCCTGCAACAACTGAATAGCAGTGCCTTAGCAACCACCTAGAACACCCTTAGCAACTGCAGACCTCCATGCTAACACCTGCATGGCAATGTCTTGGCAACAACCCAGAACACCCTAACAACCATATACCAACATGTTAACAACTGCATAGCAACATATTAACAACTGCATGGCAATGCCCTAGTAACTATTCACAACACCCTAACAACCAACAACTACTAACAAAAACATATTAACAACTGCATGGCAATGCCCTAGCAATTAACCAGAACATCCTAGCAACCACATAACCAACATGTTGTTAACATCTTCATAGCAACATGCTAACAACTGCATGGCAATGCCTTGGCAACCATCCAGAACACCTAACAACCGGATACAAACATGTTAACAACAACCGAGAACACCTTAGCAACTGCATGTCAACACCTTAGCAACCATACAGAACAACCTAGGAAGCGCATAGCAGTGTGCTAACAACTGCATGGTAATGCCTTAGCAGCCACCCAGAACACCCTAACAACCACTCAGAACACCTTAGCAACTGAATGACAATACCCTTGTAACCGCATAGCATCGTGCTAACAGCTGCATGGCAATGTACTGGCAACCATCCATAACACCCTAACAACCGCATAACAACATGCTAGCAACCACCTTAGCAGCAGCATGGCAATGGCTTGGCAAACAGCCAGGACTCATTAGCGTTGCAGCAGTGAGTTCAGTACAGATTTTTCCTCAGAAAATGCTCTTTTACTTACAATTCCCACAGATTCACCTTATATTACACCTTTAGCATTTTTTTCCGTCCGAGTTGGGATGAGGACATTTCATCAGGGTTTGTTTTTCCTTTGGGAACATTTCCTGAAAACTGCAAACTGCCCACACAAGTCTTACTGTATATACAGGCTCACACACTTTCACCTTCAGGAATATATATTCACAAACAATATCATACACACATGCTTCATTTCTTCCAAAATGGAAATGTTGTTATTACTGACATACAGTCCTGCTGATCCTGAATTACAGTATTAATACGAGACATTTGACAGAAAATCCAATCTTTTCCATTTAACACAAGTTATGGTGGATGATGAAGCTTTTTTGACAGAATGAGTTAAACTGTTAGGAAAAGAGAGAGAGAGAGAGAGAGAGAGAGAGAGAGCTGGGTTACTTAGAAATTGTAGTCTGTTAAAGATTCCAAGTTACATGACACATATTGTGGTTAGTAACATAATCCCCATTACATTACATATTTTAGGTAATATAATCAGATTACTTTTTAATAACTTTTAGATTACTTTTGACCTAACTCTTAAATAGGATACTCAGTCACAGTTGTTTGGGGATCAATTCTCACTATTAACTAACTATTAACTATGATTTTTGTCTCAATAAATGCCTATTTTGCTGCTTATTAATAGTAAGTATGGTAGGATTAGGGTTAGGGTTAGGATTAAAGGATCTAAAATATGGTCATGCAGAATAAGGCATTAATATGTACTAATAGATATGCAAGTAATATGCATGCTAATAAGCAACTAGTTAATCGTGAGAATTGTTCCATAAACAAAAGTTTTTTTTTTGATAAAAATAAAAAGAAAGAGACTATATTCCATTCGTTGTTATTAACAACATGAAGTGCATTAAATATTACATTGCATCAAGGTTACCCAAACTGGAGTTCATGAAAGAACTTTAGAGGGTTTGTGAGTTTAATGAAAAGCTAATAATTAATTAAATCATAAATCATTTAATCATTGTAAAATAAAATACTTGCTAAAAAAAAAATGAAATATTTTATTTGTTTACCTGCATGTCACGTGACCATAACCAATGTCAGAGAACCAATGAACATGGAAATGTCATATACTTAAATAATTAAAATATTTATTTTAAAATCTCAGTGTTACAAGATGACAAAAAAGTTGAATTTGTGCATGAAGTCAAAAGCCTTCCAAAGACATAACAATACAGGGTACAGAGTGATAATTCAAATACAAATCAGTGTGTTCATCAGTAGTTGATGCAATGTTGAAACACTTCTTAAACCTGAAATGTTTGTAAATCAGTGGTCAAATGCTGTGTTGCCACCTGACTAATGACTTATCATTGTGTGAATGTCCACATAACTTAAAGACTTTCTGAATGTATATAAGCATTAGGCTGTTTTAGAAAGGAAAATTTACAAGAAGAAAAAGAGGAAATTAGAAGAATCAATAAATTATGAAATATTTATTGCTATTGTGTAAATAATATAGTAATAATGTGTATTCTGATTACTAGTATTTGAAAATGTAGTTTAATCTAATTACAAATACTTCACTTTTGAAATCTGATTACATAATCCAGATTACATGTATATATGAAGAGTTCAGATGCAAAAGCCTCTAAATCCATCTGATGTTTTTCTTTAAAATTAGCATTCCTTTCTAGCTACTTTGTATAGGTTTCTATATAAGTACTGGTACTTCTGATTGGGCTGAGGCTGGATTTAGCAAGCTTGAAGTAAAAGTATTTGATGGACGTATATCAGGAGTGTTCACTCAGTATCATTATCTCATTTTTGACCAAGATGGCTTTTAGCTAGTTTTGCATCTGAACTCTTCATATATATTGCAATTGTATGATTTTTTTTCCTATATTAATATACATTAAATTTGAATTTATATCTGTAATTAAAATTGAATTTTTAGAATCATAACTCCAGTCTTCAGTGTCACATGATTCTTCAAAAATCATTCTAATATGCTGATTTGTTATCAGTGTTGGAAACAGTTGTGTTGCTTAATTTTTTATTTTTTGGAACCTGTGATACTTTTTTTCAGGATTTTTCATCAATAAAAGGTTAAAAAGAACAGCATTTATTTAAAATAGAAACGTTTTCTAACAATATACACTACTGTTCAAAAGTTTGGGGTCAGTAAATTTTTATTCTTGCTTTTTGTTTGAAAAAAAACCTTTTATTTACCAAGGATGTGTTAAATTAACAAAAAGTGATAGCATAGATTTACATTGTTAGAAAAGAGTTATATTTTAAATAAATGCTGTTTTTTTTAACATATTCATCCAAGAATCCTGAAACAAAGAATCACAGGTTCCTAAAAAATATTTGTCAGCACAACCATTTCCAACGTTAATAATTCTAATAACAAATCAGCATATTAGAATGATTTTTTAAGGATCATGTGACACTTAAGACTGAGTAACAGCTAATGAAAGTTCAGCTTTGCATCACAGAAAAAAATATATATATATATATATATATATATATTAGGGCTTACAAAATAAAAGTTTGAGTTTGCCTAATATATGTGTGTATACTGTGTGTAATTATGTATATATAAATACGAACACATTCATGTATATATTTAAGAAATATTTATAAGTATATGTATTTATTATAATTTATGCATAATTGATATTATTTATAAATAAAAATATTTTGTACATAACATATTTCTCTTAAATATATACATTAATTTATGTGTATTTATATATACATAATAATTACACACACATGCATACATTGTATATATATATATATATATATATATATATATATTCTTACCTTTAAGATATATTCTTTTAGTATCTTATGCAAATTTGCTTTGTTTTATTGATAAGTTGACCAGAAAACAAGCCTGATTTTTAAAAAAATACTGAGTGTGAAAACAAACACTGTCACAAATGACAATAATGAGGAGTATTTCAGTGAGTAATGACTTGCATTTTGGCGTTTCAAGGAAGGCGGAAAATAATACGGCTTTCGCTGACACGAGGCTGTGTAAATGTTGACAGTTTCCATGTCTTGAGTGAACTATTGCTTTAATCACGACTCTCGCACATTCAGACGCAGCAAAGCCGAGCACACAAGCGGGATCTCTTGCCTACACACCTTTCAGATGTTTTCAGATCATGATCCAAGAGCTTCTGTGTTCACACCACTCCTGACTGCATCTGTTTATCCTTTCAAATCTTCCCCGTGGGAACATGATTTAATTACTCTATATGACACACTCAAAGGACACGGCAACATTTACAGAATGGATTTCCAGTCTGCTAGGAGAGGCTGATTAAGCTGGGTCATTTGAATAACTAAATCTTCCACGCATGGCTCTAACCCGTGCACAGATGGCAGTGCTGCCAGAGCGCCGAATCCCGTCCATTAAAGATTCACAGGAGAGGTGGCGCGCCGTTTTCCCTGATAACAGCCCAGCGTTCTGTCTCTCTCCGCATGACGTCTTCACACATGCACTTACATGCATGCAGCCAAATCAATTTGCCTCCCTTTTGTATAGGAATGGCTGAAATGTGCATGTGCATATAAATGTGACCTGGCAATCTATTCGTACGGACTTGTACGACACCTTGTAAAAGGTCAGGGAAGCATCGTTGCCCCGGTGGAAGAGAAAAACCGGCAGCTGGTGGACAGACAGAAGCGTCGGTTTGATCGATGAGCGCGCACTGTGCTATAACATGCGTGCATGCCTTCAGGAAACCCACTGAAAAGGAAAGAGTGGAAGAAAGGACGGCGTAATCTGTTTCTGATATACAGAGCAAACGCAATGAGGAGAAACAAAGCCGTTTCCAGCCTGCTGGCTGCAGCAATATTGTGGTAGTGAAGTGAAACGTACAGGGTGGTTCATGCGCCCTTAGTTCTGGGCTGTGTTTTTATAGGCACGGGTCCATGCTTACATTTCTGACTCTGATATGGGAATTCTTTCAGATGCATGGTATATTACACTGCACTTCTAGCTTTCTAAACAGCCATTAGAAAATGCAGGACTGGGCCTGTTTGGTCAGTAGTGTAGATTTGTACTGACCCAGTAGATAGACATATAGATAGATAGATAGATAGATAGATAGATAGATAGATAAAAAAAAATCTAGAATATAAAATATCACATTTTTTTAAATTATATAATTTATTAAAATTGTTATTAAAATTAGTATATAGTATTATATATAATATAAAAATATATTAGAAATTATATTAATTTAATATATATATATTACAAATTATCTTCATTTAAAATATGAAATATATTATACATACAAAATATTGTATATAATTTTATCATTTATTATTATAGCTTTAGAATTAAATTGATTATATTTTTTATATTCACGTTTTTATAAAAGTATATATAAAATATATTACAAATTATATAATATAAAATATATAAAAATATATGAAATATACATGCAAAATATTATGTATATAATTTTATCATGTATTATTATTATTTTTGAATAAAATGTATATTATTTTGATATTCATGTTTTTATAAAATTATAAATATTTCAAATGATATTCATATATTTACATTTTTTATGAAATTATATATGTAACTGTTTTATAAATTATATTTATTTAAAATATGAAATATATTATACATCCAAAAATATTATGTATATAATTTTATAATTTATTATTATAGTTTTAGAATTACATTTATTATTTCATTTTTATATTCAACATGCTTTTAGAAAATGATATATAAAATATATTCCAAATTCTGTTTATTTATATAATTTTAGAATGAAATTTATAAAATTCTATATATGAAATATATTTCAAATATTAATTTGAAATATGAAATATTATACATACAAAAATATTATGTATGTAATTGTATCATTTATTATTGTAATTGTAGAATTAAATTTATAATACCAATATTCATGTTTTTATAAAATTAGATATATAAAAATATATTACAAATTCTATTCATTTAAAATATAAAATATACATACAAAAATAATATGTATATAATTTTATCATTTATTATAATTGTAAAAATACATGTATATCATTTTTATATTCACGTTTTTATAAAATTATATATACAAAATATATATTATAATTTATATATTTATTAAAATATGAAATATGTTATACATACAATAATATGTGTATAATTGTATAACTTATAATTTTAGAATTAAATTATATTATTTTTATATTTAGGTTTTTGTAAATGTGTGTGTGTGTGTGTGTGTGTATATATATATATATATATACATAATTACATATATAATTATATATAATTACAATTATTTTATAAGAATAATTTTATCATTTATTATTATCATTTTAGAATTATCATTAGATACCATTTTTATATTCACAATTTTATGAAATTATATAAATATATTACAAATTATATTCATTTAAAATATGAAATATACATACAAAATATGTATATAATTTGGTCATGTATATAATTTTAGAATTAAATGTATATTTTTATATGTTTTATAAAATGATTTTTATAAAAAGTGTGTCAATGACACAAATATTTGAGTTTGGCAGGGATTCTTTCAGATGCATGGTATATTACACTGCACTTCTAGCTTTCTAAACAGCCATTAGAAAATGCAGGACTGGGCCTGTTTGGTCAGTAGTGTAGATTTGTACTGACCCAGTAGATAGACATATAGATAGATAGATAGATAGATAGATAGATA
>NC_066877.1:33357054-33362054 GCF_022985175.1 Labeo rohita
TTTTTTCCTTTCTTTTCTTTTCTTTTCCTTTCTTTTTTTATTATTTTATTTTATTTTGTTTTATTTTATTTTATTTTATTTTATTTTATTTTATTTTATTTTATTTTAATAGATCTGTGGTCCACATTTGTGTCTAAATTTCTTTTTGCCTTAATTCATTTTTTTTATATTTTATTTTATTTTACTTTATTTTATTTTATTTTAATAGATCTGTGGACCACATTTGTGTCTGAATTGCTTTTTGCCCTAATTCATTTTTTTATTTTATTTTATTTTATTTTATTTTATTTTATTTTATTTTATTTTATTTTTATTTTAATAGATCTGTGGTCTACATTTGTGTCTGAATTGCTTTTTGCCTTAATTCATTTTTTTATTTTATTTTATTTTATTTTATTTTATTTTATTTTATTTTATTTTATTTTATTTTATTTTATTTTATTTTATTTTATTTTATTTTAATAGATCTGTGGTCCACATTTGTGTCTGAGTTGCTTTTTGCCTTAATTCATTTATTTATTTATTTTTTTTTTAATTTTAGTATTTTAATTTTCTTTTTTATTTTCTTTTCTTTTCTTTTATTTTATTTTAATAGATCTGTGGTCCACATTTGTGTCTGAATTGCTTTTTGCCTTTTTTAATTAATTTTTTTACTTTATTTTATTTTAGTATTTTAATTTTCTTTTCTTTTCTTTTCTTTTCTTTTCTTTTCTTTTCTTTTCTTTTCTTTTCTTTTCTTTTATTATTTTAATAGACCTGTGGTCCATGTTTGTGCTTCGGTCTGAATTGCTGAATTATTTTATTTTATTTTATTTTATTTTATTTTATTTTATTTTATAGATCTGTGGTCCACATTTGTGTCTGAATTTCTTTTTGCCTTTTTTAATTAATTAATTTTATTTTATGTTATTTTATTTTATTTTAGTATTTTCTTTTCTTTTCTTTTCCTTTCTTTTTTTTTTTATTATTTTAATAGATCTGTGGTCCATGTTTATGCTTGGGTCTGGATTACTTTTTGTCTTCTTGGTGGCTAACAGAAATTGAAGTTGTGGATTTGTGATGGATTTCAAGTGGGTAGTTAAGCATGAAAATGATTTATTTTAGTGTGTTTTAATTTCCTTTCTTTGCAGTATTATAATATTGGCCATTTCATTTCCTTTCTTCGTACATTATAATATTGGCCATTAATTGGTTATAAATAAATATATGGCTTTATTGCTTATCAGTTTTGGCCAGAATGTCAATGTCAGTGCCCTCCTAATTCACCATAATTAGGTCTCATGAACGCTGCAGTTTTCCAATGTTTTGCAATCTTGCACGCTCATGTAATCTGAGACTCCTCTGTAACACCTCCCTCTCTCCTTCTCCAGCAGTGAGTTTTGGGTTCTTGTCAGCAATCAGCTTCCTTCACAATGAGCTCCTTCCCGCCTACAGAAATCTCAAAGTGTTGCACAGTCAGATTTCAGATAGAAGATGCTGTGCAGAACTTCAGATGAGACTGGAAGTCAGTGCATGACAGCCTCACTATCAATACATGAATCACTACCAAATCAGACCTTCCTGCTCTGGAAAGCTGAAGTGATTTCTCAAGCGTTTGCGGTTATCTGCACCAATATTAAGTTTCCTGACGACCTTTGGCTCACCTTTAGCTTGTGCAGTGCAGGAACGCTGACTGATCATGAGCCTTTCAAAGCTGTCAGCTAAACGAAAATGGATTCAAGCAAGAGACGGACATCTTTTTTTCTTGTTCTTGAATTTTAGTGAAACGTTATTATTATTTAAACCTTTTACTCATGCTTATTCATCTGCAGCGAGCGGTATATATATATATATATGTGTATATAACTCTTCTATATGTGTAAAACATTGACATTAAACCTGACACAACATCAATGTTTAGAATCCAACGAATAGATGAATTTAAGTGAATAATGAGCAGTGTAAATTTTATTTATTTATTTATTTATTTATTTATAGATATATATATGTGTGTGTGTGTGTGTGGTGTGTGGTGTGTGTATACAAACAAACAAATAAATAAATAAATAAGAGAGTCTAATTTTTATTCATTTATTTACTTACTTAATTACTTGCTTGCTAGCTAGTCTGATTCCCAGTTATGTATGTATTTATTTATTTATTTACTAGGCTCCCAAATTAACTAAAGTTTATGTTAGACTCTCATTGATTTATTTGTTTGTTTGTTTGTTTGTTTAGGCATTATCTATACATTTAATTATTTAATTATGCATTTATCATTTACTTAATGATTTGATTTTGGGTAATTTGGCACTCCGTAAATTAGCTCCAACTGTTTTAATTTGATTGATTTATTTATGTATTTCCTAGTCTTTTACATTAGTTCCAATTGTTTTAATTTTAATCCCTTTTGTTTATGTATGGATTTATTTATTTATTTACTTACTGGTCTTTCAAATAAGCTTTGGCTGTTTTAATTAGATTTTCATATATTTATTTATTTATTTATTTATTTATTTCCTAGTCTTTTACATTAGTTCCAATTGTTTTAATTGTATTCCCATTTGTTTATGTATGAATTTATTTATTTATTTATTTACTTACTAGTCTTTCAAATAAGCTTTGGCTGTTTTAATTAGATATTTACTTATTTATTTATTTACTAGTATTTTAAATTAGCTCCAATTGTTTTAATTTCATTCCCATGTGTTTGTTTGTTTGTCTATTTACTTACTTATGTCTTTCAAATGAGCTTAATGTGTTTTAAGTATATTCTTATTTATTTGTTTATTTATTTATTTACTAACTAGTCATTTGAATAATCTCCCATTGTTTTAATTTGATTTATTTATTTATTTATTTATTAGCTAGTCTTTCAAATTAGCTTAAGTTATTTTAATTAGATTTATTTATTTATTTATTTATTTGTTTGTTTGAATACATAGTTACTTAGTTACTCACTAGTCCTTCAAATTAGCTCCAGTTGTTTTAATTTAATTCTCATTTATGTGTTTATTTGTTTGTTTACTAGTCTTTCAAATGAGCTCAAATTGTTTTAAATGGATTTTTGTTTATTTTCAGACTTGCTTAGCAGTCGTTTCAAATTAGCTCCAATTGTTTGTTTGTCTGCAGTACTTTGAGTCTGGATCTAAATCTGACCAGCGACATAAGATCAGTTTGTCAATATTTAGTGCACAGAAAGAAGAAAAACATCTTTCCATGTCCTGATGAGGACATTCATATGAAAGAAGTTGTGTTTGGCGTCTGATTAGGAGTCTGAATCAATGCGTCCTCTCAGCGGGGGGATTTCTGCGCTCTAAAAGCGTCGTGCCCCGAAGGCCTCGGTTAACCCTACAACACTAGGGTTGTAATGTGACCAAATAACTCTTAATGTTCGCAAAGCCAAAAATAGTTTTTGCCGTCCTCAGCTCTTTAATAGGAGACGGTCTGCAGTGGAGGTCACATCATTCTCTTTTCGAGGGAAGTTTAAAGCTTTGCCGTGAGATAACGTTAGTTTTTCCCTGACCTCCCTGATGTACTAACTATACTCCTTTATGTGCCTATTTTATCAGGAGTTTTTATTAGAATAGGGAGCTTTTTCTGCAGGGAAAAAAACACTGAGCGAGTTCCCAAGGCCACAGAAAGATGAGTCTAGAGGAGGACGCATCTCACGCCAAGTCTCACACGGACGTCGTCCCTGGACGGAAGGCAGTCTTATCGTAGATTTTAAAGAGCAGACATTAACGTTCGCTAACTTTACTACTACATCTGTTTATTAACAACGAACGTCACAGATCTGAAGGTGTACGGAAAAGATCCAGGCTGAGGACAACAGAATGAATTTCCATGCCAGAAGAGTCACGTTGCCCGCTATCACGCCTCTCTGCCTGCCGAAAAGGGTACGAATGTTTAATATTTATGTGTTTTTTTTTCCAAAAACACTACTTTAATTGGTTACGGGAGAGATTTTAGAGATGTTGAACAATAACATTCTGTATTTTCTCAGTGGAGTGGCTGCAAATTGCGGTTTACAGAGCAGCTTTTTGTTTCCTTTCTGGCTTTATTTTCACCTCCCTGGAGCTGTGAAGGGGGAAAAATAAAACAAAACAAAATAAAACAAAATCTTGGTTGTCAGTTATAATTTCCCTTTGTGTATAACTGGGTGAACACTTCCAGTGAAAGGTTTGGAAATATATATATATTTTTTTGTAATATAAAATAATCTAATCTAATATGTAATAAAATCTAATCCAATCTAATCTAATCTAATTGAATGTATAATAACAAATATTATAATCTAGTCCAATAAATCTAATCTAATCTAATATAAAAAATGTATGTACGAATTGAATTTATTTTATTTATAATTATTGTATTTTATAATTATTATAAAATAAATTATACATTTTATAATTAAATTTATACTTATAAAATATTACATAATTACAAATATTATTATAATATTGCACATTGTATTTATAATAATTATGTTTATTTATAATTATTATATTTTATTTGTATATGATATAAATAATTTGTATGTAAAAAATATTAATAATACTGCTGTCCATCATTTGTTTGTCATTTATTTTATTTATTAGATATTATATTTTATTATATTTTTATTATATATATATATATATATATTGTAATTGATATGTAATTATATGTAATTATATGTATTGATATATAAATTATATATATATATATATATATATATAATGTATAATTTTTTACATTTTATAATAATTATAAAATATAATAAATGTTATTTATACTTAAATTTATAATTATAAAAAGAAATATTATAAAATGTAGATTATAATTGTTATATTTATTTATAATTATAATATTTATGTATGTGATATAAATAATTTGTATGTAAAAATATTAATAATATTTTACATAATTTGTCATTTATTTTATTTATTATATTTTATTATATAATTATTATTATTATATATTTTGTAATTGATATGTAATTATTTGTAATTGAATGTATTGATATGTTCACAATTACA
>NC_066877.1:33367054-33388720 GCF_022985175.1 Labeo rohita
CTTCATCAGATTTGGAGAAATGTAGCATCACATCACTTGCTTACCAATGGATCATTTACAATGAATGGGTGCCGTCTGAATGTCATGAGTCCAAACATCTGATAAAAACATCACAATAATCCACAAGTAATCCACACCCCTCAAGTCAATAAGTTAACATCTTGAGAAGTAAAAAGCTGCACGTCTGTAAGAAACAAATCCATTATTAAAGCCTTTTTAAATTAAAACCATTGCTTCCAGCTAAAATATGTTTCCTCTATCAATAATAACTCTTCCTCTAGTGAAAAAGTCATCTTGTCTAAATCAGGAGAAAAATATGCACAAATCCAGCACTGTTTACAAGCCAAAACAGTCCAAAACAGTTCTAAATAAATGTGTTGGTGGAATTTGATGTGAGATGAAGTGGAGGAAGTGTTATTATAGATTATAGACGGCTATTTTGGTCAGAAGCATCAGTTTGAAGTTTAAAACATCTTAATGATAGATTTGTTTCTTGCAAACATGCAGCTTTTCACTTCTCAAGATGTTAACTGATGAACTGGAGTGGTGTGGATTGTGATGTTTTTATCAGCTGTTTGGACTGTCATCCTGAGGGCACCCATTGGCACAGGGTCCACTGGTGAGCAGGTGATGGAATGCTACATTTCTACAAATCTGCTCTGATGGAGAAACAAACTCATCTACATTTTGGATGGTCTGACAGTTCTAAACAAACATGTTGGTGGAATTTGATGTGAGATGAAGTGGAGGAAGTGTTGTTATAGATTGTAGACGGGTATTTTGGCCAGAAGCATTGGTTTGAAGTTAAAAACATCTTAATGATAGATTTGTTTCTTACAAACAAACAGCTTTTTGCTTTTTTTTAAAGATGTTAACTGATGAACTGAAGTGGTGTGAATTACTTGTGGATTACTGTGATGTTTAAATCAGCTGTCTGAACTCTCATTCTAACGGCACCCATTCATTACAGAGGATCCATTGGTGAGCAAGTGATGCAATGCTATATTTCTCCCAATCTGCTCAGATGAAGAAACAAACTAATCTACATTTTGAATGGTCTGTTAGTTTTAAACAAACATGTTGGTGGAATCTGATGTGAGATGAAGTGAAGGAAGTGTTATTATGGAGTATAGATGAGTATTTTGGCCAGAAGCAATGGTTTGAAGTTAAGAACCTCTTAATGATAGATTTCTTGCAAACATGCAGCTTTTCAGCTCTCAAGACGTTAACTGATGAACTGGAGTGGTGTGGATTACTTGTGGATTGTGATGTTGTTATCAGCTGTTTGGACTCTCATTCTGACGGCACCCATTCACATCCATTGGTGATGCAAGTGATGCAATGCTACATTTCTCCAAATCTATTCTCATGAAGAAACACATGTACATCTTGGACGGTCTGAGGATGAGTAAATTCTTAGCAAATGTCCATTTTTGGGTGAACTATTCCTTTAAAGTGGTCTCTTTTCAAACATCCAGCAGATTTATCCAGTGTATTTAAACATCACATTTCCTCTTGTAGTGCTTTGTACCGGCCACTTTTTAACTTTACCGTCCATTACTCATTTACATTTAAGGACTGTTTATATTTACTCTGATAAGGGAGCTGTAAGAACCCTGCTTGTTTTATTACCTTGTGACTTCAGCAGGTTAGGTCTGGTAAATGCTTGTCAGGGAGATTTATAGGGCCGGTCCTCGCGAGGGGTTTTCCTCCTCCTCTCTGTCTTTTTTGTGTCTTGTAGGTCTCTCTTACTGATTAAACAGTGGATCGTTTACCTCATTTGGAGATGATGTCACTGCGGGAGGCTGTGATTGGCTGAAAGGCTTGCTAACCCCGGCCCTGCTGGGGAGCACTGACCTCCTTTTCCTCTCTGAAAGAGGACTGGCGTGTCCTCCCTACCAATCTGCCTTTCACACACACTCTCTCAACCCCCATCTATCGCTCTTCCCATATACCTTGCAGGGTCATTCCTGCTCTGCAGACCCTTTTGGAGAAACTGAGATGCTTGTGTTGTAATTTAACGAAGTATGTTGACTATATTAGACTTTATAAATTACGACTGTTATATACACAGTCGCAAGACAATGATCAGGATGACCTTTTGACATTTCAGTATTATTAAGCTGATTTGTGTAAACACATCAGATCCATTAATAAGGCTTATTGTTGACTGTTCTTTTGTTTTCCTTACCAGAATGATGTCACTTCCTGGAGGATGATGTCATTTTGGAGCTTAGTTGAAATGATTTTATGAAAGACTGGCAGAATGGAAAAAATAAATTGATTATCAATTAAAACAATATTCCACCCCAAAATAGGTTTAATTTGGAAAAATGTTGAATGGAAAGGAAAAAATGAATCACTGTGTTCTGTGTACCTACTGTTCTGTCATTATTTATTCACCCTCAGGTCGATCAAACTTGTGTGCTGTTATTTTTTCATGCAGATCTTTCCATGCAACGTTGATTGTGACTCCAAAGAAAGACAAAGAAGCAACTTAAAAGTGGCATAAGGATATAATAAAAGTAGTCAATGCGGCTTGTGCAATTTTTTCCAAATGTTCTGAAGTCATCTTACAAATGAAAGTTCAAGACATTGAGACACCAGCTACAGCAAATGTTGTTATCATGATGTAAAAATTATTTAAAATGTTTTTAAATAAATGAAATAAAACTGAAATAAAGTAAAATATAAATAGATTAATGTAAACAAAATTAAATGTGAACTTTATTTTGGACCAAAATGACATAAAACTGAAAACCAGAAATAAAGTAACACTAAATAGAAATGTTTTCTAAAAAAAATTAAAAACTAAAAAAATGACAAAATCATAAAAATAGCAAAATTACTAAAACCTCAAATAGTATAGTAATACTACTAGAATAGAATAGTAATAACTACTAGTTTTTGGAAAATGAACTAAATCTAAAATAAAATTGGGCAAAGTTTAAATTTCTAAACTGAAACAGCTACAGCAAATGTTGTTATCGTGGTGTAAAACCATCTGTTTGAAATATTTTTAATAAATTAAATAAAACTGAAATAAAATAAAATATAAATAGATCAAAATAAATAAATAAATATGACTTTGTGTCAAAATTACTACACATAAAAAGGAAATAAATGAAAGCTGAATATAAATGTTTTTTAAAATCAAAAACTAATAAAAATGACAAAATCATAAATATAGCTAAATTACAAAAATTTGGGGGAAAATTGTGAAAATTTTAAACTTGAACTTGAATTTTGAATTGAATTTGAAAATTAAACAAAATGAAACAGCTGCAACAAATGTTGTTATTGTTTATTTTTTAATTAATCAAATAAAACTGAAATAAAGTAAAATATAAATAGGTTAATGTAAAATGTAAATAAATAAATAAATATATAAATAAAATTTGACTTTATTTTGTACCAAAATTATAACACGTAAAACTGAAAAAATGAATAAATTAAAGCTAAATAGAAATATCTTTTTTTTTTTGGAAAAAAAAAAATCATCAAAAACTAATAAACTGAAATACATCTAAAACAAAATTGGGGGAAAAATAGGAAAATTTCAAAGGTTGTTATTGTGATGAAAAACCATCTATTTAAAATATTTTTAATAAATGAAATAAAACTGAAATAAAGAAAAATAAAATAGGTTAGCAAAAACAAATAACTAAACAAATAAATAAAGTAAAAATTTGACTTTATTTTGTATCAAAATTACTGCATGAAAGACTGTAAAACAGAAATAAGTTAGAGCTAAATAGAAATAGAAAAAACCCCAAAACTAATAAAAGACAAAATCACAAAAATAGCAAAATTACTAAAACCTAACCTGTAATTAAAAGAAATCTGAACATATGAAAATCTAAGGTAATTCAGAATAGTAACATCTGAAAAACAGAAATAAATTAAGGCTAAATATAAATATTAAAAAAAAATACAAATAGCAAAACTGCTAAAACCTAAAATGAAAATAAATGAAATCTGAACATATGAAAATATAAGATAATTTAGAATGATAATTAGAGCCCGACCGATAAAGGATTTTGAAGGCCGATACTGATACAAATATTTATTGGTTTTAAAATCCAATATTCCGATATATCGGCCGATTTTTTTTTTTTTTTTTTTTTTTTATTTAGGAAACGCGCAACAAAACATTAACAGATTTCCCTAACATTAGTTATTTGTAGTTATTTTTGAGTTTTAACTAACTTAATATGATAATGCATTTTAAAAAGAAACTTGTTTCTTTTATTGTCACAACAGAACAGAGGAACATCAAAATATATTAAAGTTCTGATAAATAAAATGTATAAAAATACAAACTTATTTATTACTATCATCATCATTTATATTATCATTAAACAAGATAAAGGTCACTCCTAAATGTTTGTGTGCGTGTGTAATAATTAGTCCCTACATTGCCTTCCCCACTAACACAGAACATTTTAGGGAACGTTAGGAGAACGTTTGGTGTAACCAAAAACTAACGTTCCCAGAACGTTAAGCAAACTTTCCATGGGAACCAAAACCTAACCAAAAACCTTCAGGGAACGTTCGGGAACCAAAAACTAACGTTCCCGTAACCAAAAACTAACGTTCCCAGAACGTTCTGGGAACCATAAATTGTTAGCTGGGTTATAAGCTACCTTATAATTACAATGTCAGCTTGCTTATCCCTTTACCTGCACTTTTTAAATTCTTTCCACCAAGCTACATCAAACCATTTTCAATCATCAGTTGCTGCCTGCCTTCTAAAACCTACTATTTAGCGATCTAAATCCATTATGTGACTCGTTAATGCTGCGGCTGAACGACAGTCTGCAACGCACACTTGGCGTCATTGGATTTCACACACATGTAAAAGAAAAGCTAACTTTTATGCACAAGCTACGTTTGATACTTTTTCTCTATGTCTAAATGTTCACTCCTCGCAAGTCTAACTTACATTTTACAATGCAGGGACTGTAACTAGAGATATGCTAGTTATAAATACAGTAATCATTACTTTATTTAGGCAGAATAAGTTCGTTGTGGTTTCCAAGCTCATTAATGTTAACGTTAGCGGTCTTCCACTGATAGTGGCATTAGCTAGCTTTGTGGTTAGCTAGTCTATGATGAGCCATAATTTAGCAATGGATAACGTCATACTGCAAATTGTAAAACATACATTTTCAATATAACAGGCCAAGGAGAGATGATACGTCTCATTGCTATAACTGTCACGCTATTAAAGAAATACTTCAGTCTCATTGTCAAAAGTTAAAAGGACAGTCAGTCAACTACACTGTAACAACGTAACGTAATTACTAGCTAATTCCGCTTCACTCTCGGCTTATTTAACAGCAGCAAAACTGGACATGATAGTCACGAATTTTGTCATGCTTATTTGAGTTAAGAGAACTGATGGGGATGTTCTTTTAATTGTTATTCAAGCAATGTATGTCTCGTGACCAACTCACCATGAACACACTTCACCGATGATCTCACTCCGACTCTGGCTGGATCAGCAGGTTGCAGGATGTGTGGCGCGTTATACACGAGTGTTGCCAACAGGGATGGTGTAGAGTGCCCTCTGGTGGACAAACTATACAACGCCAACACTCATGACATGGTTGAAGGGTGTTTCGTCCGTTTTTATTTTATTTTTGAAATATTCATTTATCGGCCATTATAAATGCCGATACCGATAGTTTGGAAAATGCCTAATATCGGCCGATAATATCGGCCTGCCGATAAATCGGTCGGGCTCTAATGATAATTACTGAAATAAATAAATAAATTGAAGCTAAATGGAAATATTAAATAATTAAAAACTAATGAAAAAGACTAAATCATAAAAATAGCAAAATTACTAAAACCTAAGCTGAAATTAAATGAACATATGAAAATTTAAGATAATTCAGAATAGTAAGAACTGAAAAACAGAAATAGAAATAGAAATATTTTTTAAAATCCAAAACCAATAAAAATGTAAAAACCATAAAAATAGCAAAATTACTAAAATCTAAACTGAAATTAAATTAAATCTGAACACATGAAAATGTAAGATAATTCAGAATAGTAGAATAACTACTAGTTTTTGGTAAATAAATCTAAAATAAATAAATCTAAAATAAAGTTTGGGAAAAATGGTTTGGGATTTTAAACTGCAACAAGCGTAAGCTGAAGTAAAATTACTACAAAGTAAAACTGGAAAATAAAAATAAAGCTGAATAGAAATGTTAAAACAATAACTAATCAAAATGACAATACACACAACAAAATGACAAACTTAAACTAAAAAAAAAAAAAAAAAGAAAATATGGAAAATTAAGTTAAATTAACGCCAGTTCAGAATACTGACAAATGTGTATAAATAATATTAAAATAACTAAATAAGAGGAAGAAATTTCTTCAACAGCATACAGGTTTGAAACAACACAGGTGGCAAATTTTTTATTTTGTATGCACTGTACCTTTGATATTATGATTAAATTGAACAAACAAATTTGATTTTATGACATACACGGTGAGGACATGAAAATCTACTTCATAAGTGTCACTCACTTTCTCGCTCCCTCTCGCCCTCCACCCTTCAGTCCGAGCTGACCCGTCGGGTCTCGCGTTTAACCAGCGGTTTTCTAATTGCTTGCTGGGATTTATGCGAAGGGCAGGGGCCTGTCAAGACTGTGTGAATAGGTAGGTGGGGCAAATCTTGTGACTTTTCCGCCTCCCTCCCCCTCCGGTGTGTGCGCGCGGGGGGCAGACGAGCGGGACTCACCCCCGCCGGATAAACGGTGGCAGGTGATTGGACAGAACCATGGTGACATGCAGCAGCGGAGGCTGCACTGAGCCGCTCTCTCTAATTACCTCATTTGAGCTCGGCTGCAGACGGAGAGAGAGAGGAAGCTCGCTGCTCCCGCCAGATACTTGCGTTTATGTTTTACGCTCACTCAACTCTTGAGAAATGCTGTGCACTCAGCCCTACATAAGCTGCCGAGCTTGTCCCAAATCACAGCCCTGCCTGCCGGCCAGCACAGGGGTAAGTTGCTTTGAAACACCAATTTATGTCTGCTTTTCTTGTATGGGTGCGTGTGTGAAATCGATGCAATCTGTGCTCTGCCTCTCTGTGGGATCATTTGAGGGCGATTCGAGCTGATAAATGAAACTCTAAGGTTTCAGCGATGATATTGAGTTCTCCAGACTGTAGGTTTTCTGCATATGAGGTGTAGCAGGGAACTAAAGCGCTGATGAAAGGGAACATTCATGACTTCTGCAGCACAGGGTGTCTGCACTTTGAATAAACGGGTTGTTGCATACTGTATATAGGACATGAAGTCAAATGTAGTTCTCATGGGATGCTAAAGGAGTGTCACTGTGTCTGATAAAATGGCAGTGTGACGAATAAACTTGCTTCTTCATTTGCATGGAAAAATGTGGTTGTGTTCTGAATAGCAAACCAGCTTTATGCTCTTACTGTTGCTGCAGTATAATATGTGATTTTTTTTTTTGACCTACAATACTAGATATGCTAAAATGTTCAGTATACAATAGAGCTTATGTGGGGTACTGTGTCCCACAATGCAATGTGCTTGATTTGACCTTCCGTTTTTGGTAAAATGAATGAACCCTAAGTAATATCACAATTTTTAAACATCTTCCTCCTGCTAAAACTTCATGTTTTACACAAAATGCAATAAAAATAAAAATAAATAAATAAAATAAAAATAAATGAATAAATGCAAAAAGGCAAATAAATAAATAAATAAGGCTGGGTGGCATTTGCCAAATTTAACATGCAAATTGGAGAGATAATGTGACAGCCAAACAATTCAAAAGAAATTAATACTTTCGTTCAGCAAGTACACATTAAATTAATCAAAAGTGACAGTAAAGACAATATAAAGACATTACAAATGATATTCTCTTGCTCTTTCTCTAATGCGCATCAAAGAATCCTGAATAAAAGTATAACATGGTTTCTAAAAAAAAAAATATTAAGCAGCATAACTGTCAATATTAATAATCATTATCAGAAATATTTCTGAAACAGAAGGTCAGCATATTATAATGATTTCCGATGGATCATGTGACACTGAAGATTGGAGTAACGGTGCTGGAAATTCAGTTTTGCATCACAGGAATAAATTACATCAAGTCAAGTTTTTTAAATGTTTTTATATATATATATATATATATATATATATATAGAATTCTCTTCTGCTCACTAAGCCTGCATTTATTTAATCCAAAACACAGCAAAAGCAGTAATATTGTGAAATATTTTTACTATTTAAAATAACTGCTTTCTATTTGATTATATTTTAAAATGTAATTTGTTTCTGTGATCAAAGTGAAATTTTCAGAGCTTCAGTGTCACATGATGCTTCAGAAATCATTCTAATATGCTGATTTGCTGCTCAAGAAAAAATTATTATTATTATTATTATTAGCAATATTTAAAACAGTTGAGTACATTTTTTTTCCAATGATTTCATAAGCAAAACTAAAGATGATAAAGACATTTATAATATTACTGAAGATTTCTATTTCAGAAATGTTGTTCTTCTGAAGTTTCCATTCATCGAAAAACCTGAAAAAAATCTACTCAGCTGTTTTCAACATAATAATAATAATAATAAATGTTTTTTTGAGCAGAAAATCAAAATATTAGAATGTTTTCTGAAGGATCATGTGACTGGAGTAATGATGCTAAAAATTCAGCTTTGAAATCACAGGAATAAATTACATTTTAAAATATATTCAAGTACAAAACAGTTATTTTAAATAGTACAAATATTTCACAATTTTACAATTTATGATGTACTTTGGATCAAATAAATGCAGGCTTGGTGAGCAGAGGACACTTATTAAAAAAAACATTAAAAATATTACTGTTCAAAAACTTTTGACTGGTAGAGTATATTCACAGAAATATATTCAACAGAAAACAGTCATTTTAAATTGGAAAAATATTTCACAATATTGCTGTTTTTATTGTTCTTTTTGAACAAATAAATGCAGACTTGGAGAGCAGAAGACATTTTTTCAAAAATATTTAAAAAATTAGAATTATTCCAAATTTGGTAGTATATATGTTACTGTTCTTTTTTTAAAAAGAAATGAATACTTTCATTCATCAAGAATAAATTAAACATATTTGAAATTATACATTTAAAAGAAAAAAGATTTAGAAAATCTTACCAACCTCAAACTTGTGAATGTTATTTTATTTATATATTCATGCATTTATTTTTTTTAATAGAAGACAGAGTGCAGTAAGCTAGTATTCCATTTTGAATGCAGCCAAAGCCTCTTTCTGGTTTCATTTATTTCCTTCTGTGTTGCAGGTAATCAAAGTGTACAGTGAGGACAACACCAGCCGCGCAGTGGAGGTGCCCAGTGACATCACTGCCCGGGACATATGCCAGCTCTTCATCCTGAAGAACCACTGCATTGATGACCACAGCTGGACCCTGTTTGAGCAGATCCCACATCTGAGTATCGGTAAGCTTTTCAACAAGCATCTCAACAAGTTAAAATGCAGCTAAAAAAATGCAGCAAATGGATAAACTGAATATTTCTGCCCCATTGTCACTGAATATAATGCAGTTAGGGTTATATGAAAAGATGTCTATATATGTGATCCTGGACCACAAAACCAGTCATAAGGGTTGATTTTTAAAATTGAGATTTATACATCATTTGTTAGGACAGGACAATACTAGGTCAAGATACAACTATATGAAAATCTGGAATCTGAGGATGCAAAAAATCTAAATACTGAGAAAATCAACTTTAAAGTTGTGCAGATGAAGTTCTTAGCAATGCATATTACTAATCAAAAATTAAGTTTTGATATATTTACAGTAGGAAATTTACAAAATATTTTCATGCAACATGATCTTTTCTTAATATCCTAATGATTTTGGCATCAAAGAAAAATATATAATTTTGACCCATACAATGTATTTTTGGCTATTGCTACAAATACATCTGTGCTACTTAAGACTGGTTTTGTGGTCCAGGGTCACATATATGAATTTGATATATATATATATATATATATATATATACACATTACAGTTTTAATTTGAATTATTTTAGTAATTTTATGTAGTTACAAGTTATTTACGTTTTGCATCTTTTAAAAGTCTTTAGGTTTTTGATGTAATATTTGTTTTATTTCAGCCTTTTTTCAGTCAACAAAAATGATTTTTAATAGTTTTAGTTCGTTTAAATGAACAGTGATCCTCCTTAAGTTTTAAATGAATCAGTTGATCCAGTTCACAAGACCAGTCTGAATGATTCATTCATGAGTCAGTTAGTTTCTTAGTCTCAGCTAGATCAGAACTGATTCAGATGCATTATTTAAACACAGGTTTCCAGAGCCAGTTTCCATCTGCTAGCATTCACAGTGTTCCTCGTCCTGGGGTTAAAGACGCCACCTGCATTATTTATCTTTAACTCGGTAACCTGTTTCATTGCGGGAGTTTCAGTGCTAGTGCTTGGCAGGATCTCCATGCAGAACAGGCCAAACTAGGATCTTGAAACATGTTAATCCATAATAAGTGAAACCAGGGAGTTGTTGGTGATTTTAAAATGTTATATAAGTTGAAACATCAAAGTGATTTTCATGCATTTTTATGCACTTTTTATTGGGCCAATAACTTTCATATATATACTCACTTTGTGCTGTGTTCAGTTTGAATGCGGGATGTCAGATATTCCTATTTCAATATCTTTGACGGAAAATGATGTATACAGAAACAGAATTTCTGCTGTTTAATAATCAACGAAGAAATACCAACAACAATTCACAGGGACAAAATAATGCCATGCATTGCTAGAATTGGTTCAGAGAGGATCATTTGCTCATCTGTTTATGCACACATTTGCTAAACAGGTTTTATTTATTTATTTATTTTTTTTTATTGTGAACAATGATATTGTCAGCGAGTTGATATTATGTTTTTCTTTCCATTACTTTAACTCGTCAAAAATAAAAATAAGTTTGCAATTTGATTTTTTAAGTCATTTTAATATAATTTAAGTTAAAATGACTTGCACAGTCAATTTTACTGTACTTATAATTTATACTATTTTTTTATACTATTTTTAATTGTACTATAATTTATGGCAGCAAGTAAACTCAAATTTTGTCCTTACTTAATTTGTTGTTGGACTAAATGACTTGATTAAATCAAATGTAGGATTTGTAAGAAATGATAGAAATTAATACTTTATTTAGAAAGGGTGCTTTAAATTGATCAAAAGTGATGCTAAAGACATGTATAATGTTACAAAATATTTCTATTTCAGATACATGCTGTTCTTCTGAATTTTCTATGCATCAAAGAAACCTGAAAAAATTCTACTTAGCTGTTTTCAACATAATAATAATAATAAATGTTTTTTTAACAACAAATCAGAATATTAGAATTATTTCTGAAGGATCATGCGATGAGTAATGATGCTAAAAAATCAGCTTTGAAATCACAGGAATAAATTACATTTTAAAATATATTCAAATAGAAAACAGTTATTTTAAATAGTAAAAAATATTTCTACATTTTTATGTTTTTGGTGTATTTTAGATCAAATAAAAGCATGCTTGGTGAGCAGAAGAGACTTCTTTAAGAAACATTAAAAATCTTTTGACTGGTACTTTTGACTGGTAATGTATATTTATTTATTTATTCTTATTCTAAACTTGGAAATGGTTGTCTTTTAAGCCATTACACAAATATATTCTAAATATCATTAAATACATAAATATTGAGATATACTGAATGCCATCAAAATGCTGAAAAAAGATATATACATATATGCATATACAGTATGCATATGCTATAGCTCAGTTGGTCAAAGCCAATGCACTGCAGTGAAGATCTGATGGGAATTAATTAGTATGAGATAACAGTAGTCTACCTCTTCCAGATGGCTGCTTCTAAACAGATGCTTTCCATTCAGACATTAAACATGCATTAAGGGTTGCAGGAGCTGAATAATATTTAATGATAAAGTGGAATAACAAGCTCCCCCACACATCACTCTCATTACTATTGAAGGTTGCTCATTATCAAGGCATAATTTTTGAAAGGAATGTTAATAATTAATCTGCCAAGCCCACGGTGCAGTGGGATGGTAAAACTCAGAGCTGGAAACAAACGAGGGCAGTAAAATCTCATATTATTAAACTTATTGTTCGAACTCTAGATTCTGATTGGATAAGCCGTGTTTAAAGCTAAATACACACCTGTAACTGCATGTTAGTTATTAATACAGCAAGATGCTATACGTCTCTTCTGCTCACCAAGACTGCATTTGTTTGATCAAAATACAAGATAAACAGCAATATAGTGAAATATTATTGCAATTTTAATATAACTGCTATGTAAATATATTTTAAAATGCAAAGCGGAATTTTCAGCATCATTACTCCAGTCTTCAATGTCACATGATCTTTCAGAAATCATTCAATATGCTGATTTGCTGCTCAAGAAACATTTCTTATTATTAATTTAAATATATTTTTTATTTTCATATAATTTTAATAGAATTGCATTTTTTAATGAAAAATCATTTTTATTATTATTATAAATAACTCAATAATTTTTGAATTTTTTATTATTATTATTATGTATTTTTACTTTATTTTTTTTGGAAAAAAAAACATACATTAAAAAATAAATATAAAAACAAATATATATAAAGATGTTCAAAAAAGTTTGCTGCAAGAAAATTAGGACCATTATGATTTTTTTTTCTTTTGTGGATTTAAATACTTTTATTGTATATCCATTGTATTTATATTTATATTTATATTTATATTTATATTTATATTTATACTCAGTACCATAATGCATCAGGACATTTTACGTTATTGTAATTTTAATTTTAATTCTTTTAATTATGTTTTTTTTTTAATGAAATTACGTTATTATTATTAATAACTCCCAATAATTTTTGCTTTAGTATGGCTTATACTAATATAGTTTTTATTAATGTTTTGATTTAGGTTTTATTTTTACCTTTTAGTTTTCATTTAAATTCTAGCTAAACTTTTAGTAATTTTTTGTCTGTTTTTAGTAAGTCTAGTTTTTATACATTTTTATTTTGTTTTAGTTTTTTTGTTAATTTAGTTAATCAAATTAAACAAATATAATTTTATAACATTATAGATGTCTTGAATGTCAATTTTGATCAGTTTAATGCATCCTGTCTTCGTCTTCATAATCTTTTATTAAAATCTAATAATTCACTGTTTATGTTACAAAGTCCCAACCTACATTTTTCCTTGTTAAATATCCACTTTTAATCACATCACGTTAGTATAATAGGTTACACATTTCACTTTAAGTTTAATGCGCATTATGTGCTTTAGTGCACATGTATGGTTCATAAATTTATAAGCATGCACTAAACAAACTCTTGTTTGTGATTTCCAGAGAGAACCATAGAAGACCATGAGTCGGTTATGGAGGTTCAGTCAGGCTGGGGAATGGACTCACACTGTTGTCTGTACTTCAGGAAGAATTATGCCAAATACGAGTTCTTCAAGAAGCCTCTTGTAAGTGTGTGTGTGTGTGAGAATCAGGACACATGCCGCCCTGCTAATGTATAATTGATTTGCTGAGGTTTAGCCAAACATCCAGGGTTACCTATTCAAGGTCATTAAAGATTAAAACAGAGACACACAATCGGGCTCTTTAATTGTACTGGTTAAGAATTCAAGGTAATGCCTAAATAATCAAGTACAGATCACTAACTCCTGTGATTTTAAAGGTCACCGATACTAATACCAGATTTAACAAAGGGTCCTTTGTGCAGTTTCTTTTATAGTACACGTAAAATGCTCCAACACATGACAGATTTCATTGGAATATGTGTCAAATAGATGAAATTGCACGTCTCTATGACAGAAACAGACAGTAAACGGTAAAAATACCTAATTTTAGCGAAGATATTGGAGATTGTATTTATCTGTGGGTCATTGCAGGACTTTTTCCCAGAGCACATGGTGTCTATATCCAGTGAAACCAATGGAATCATGAACCACTCACAACTTATACAGGTGAGCATCTTTATCTTATGCTATTATTATTATTAAAGGTGCACAGAGTCATTGTTTCTTCTGCTAGATATTTCTTTTAGACATTATTCAGGCACATACACAATGTAGATACATCATCACACATTAACAAGAAACAAAAGTTTTGTTGAAACGTTCAGTTCACAGGCATATGTGTCATATGAAGAGTGCAGGTTATATGTCACCCTAAAATAAAATTAAAAGAATTAAATAAATAGATAAATAAATTCAAAAAAAGTTTGTTGCAAGAAAATGAGGAAAATACTTGTATATTTATATTTATATTTATATTTATATTACAGACGTTCAGTACCATAATGCATCAGGACATTTTACTTTATTGCAATTTGTGTATATATTTTTTATTTTCATATAATTTGTGTATAATTGTATAATTTGTACATTTTGTACAATGTATCACTAACAGTAGATACTACTATAGTTTTTATTAATATTTTGATTTAGTTTTAATTTTAGTTAAATTTTAAGACATTTTGTTTTTGTCTTTATTATTTTTTTTAATATATCTATGTACTTTATATGAAACATTTATTTACATTTATAATATTACAAACATTCTGTACCATAATGCATCAGTACATTTGACTTTTTTGTAATTTGTGTATATATTTTTATTTTTATATAATTTGTTTATATATAAATTATTTATTATGAATAATTCCCAATTATTTTTGCTTTAGTATCATTTTGATACTATTATAGTTTGTATTAATATTTTGATTTAGTGTTTATTTTTGTATTTTAAGTTTTTATTTTAATTTAGTTAAATTTTAAAAAAATTTGGTTTTTGTCATTTTTTTATACATATATGTAGGTTATATGAAATATTTATTTCAGTTTTAGTTTTAGTTAATGTAGTGCATGAAGTTAAACTGATGAGAAATGTTTTATATTTAATTTATTTATATAATGCATATGTTAACTATAATAACCTATAGACAGATGTCTATAGGTTTTTATCAATATTTTGATTTAGTTTTTATTTTTAAATTTTCAGTTTTCATTTTAATTTTAGCTAAATTCTAGCTTAGCAGTTTTTTTTAAAGTCTGTAGTTTTTGTAAAAAAAATTTAGTATTAAATAAAAGTACTAACTTTTAATTTAGTACATCAAATTAAACTGATTAAAAATATAAAAGGCCTTTGCAATTAGAGGAAATAAAACACGTTTTTTTTTAAATATTATATTCAAGTTGAAGTTTATTTTGTTTTCAGTAATGAATATGTTAACTATAATACATGATTTGTATTTTATTTTATTTTATTATTAACTTGTTTATATACATAAAGCATTTGAAAAGTAGCTAAATAAATAAAGGCATAGTGAAAAGTTTTTAATTTAATTTAATTTAATTTAATTTAATTTAATTTAATTTAATTTAATTTATGAAATAGGTTTTTGTGAGATTTACCTCTGCATCATTTTAATAATTTTCTCAAAAGTACTGTTCATGTTTTCAGTGTAAAAACCAAAATTAAATTAAATTAAATTTTAGTTTTAATTTTTAAATTAAAATGACCTCTTTATTTGGTAAAAAAATTAATTGGTCAGAACATCTTTAATGTGGTCAAAGCTTGAGATGGATAAAGCGTTTGAGTGTTTCGTATCCGTCGTTCCTCCTGCAGACCTTTCTCAGCTCCAGCTCTTGTCCTGAGATTCACGGGTTCCTCCACGCCAAAGAGCACGGCAGGAAATCATGGAAGAAGTTCTACTTTGTGTTAAGAAGATCAGGACTGTACTTCTCCAACAAGGGCACATCAAAGGTGGGTTGAGATGGGTCACGTTCTGCTCGCTAAAACTCTCCACCTCTGATCTCAATGCCACAAAGTCTGCAGGGATTAGCTTTAATCGTTCCCAATACCACTTGCTCTTACTATTAGAATCCCTTAAAGGTGAGCTGCGCGTCTTGAGTTGCGAGATTATATACCGAATATCACAGGTTCGTCCAGGTTCTGAGGTTCTGACTCCTATCTGATGCAGCCTCATTACTAGATGAGATAGTCAGATCTAACAGTGCAGCTTTATGGGGCTTAACTCAGTCAAACTGGTCGAGCCGGATTTTGTGTAACACTCCTGGTATGCCAAGAGCTGAACCCTTCAAAGTCACACAACAGGTGAGCTGTGTACTCGCACACTACTGTGCCAACCTGCACTGCCCTCGCTCTCTTGCTTTCCCTTTTTTTGTTGTATTTAACACAATAGAGCCTTTGTTCAGGACATAAAAGGAGCTCGCTCTGCACTTCATGATATCAGGGTGTTTCTGTGGGTACTTTTACAAAATAAACTCTCATAAAACACTTTTCATATTCTCATTACTTTATTTAATGTGTCCACAAACACTAGACATACATGCATCAGAGGTGAATTCAGTGTGATTTTTGTTTTTTTTTCACCGCGTTTGAATATTTTTGGATTGAAAGTGTACCAACTTTGCTTTGTTTTTTTAACGCAAGTTTAAAAGCTGGTGTTTTATCTATCTTAAATGCACACAGTAGTTTTCGTTGCATCATTTTGCAAATTTTCAGTTATACTGGCACATACTGACGTGGAAACAGCACCACATAAAAGTAATAATAACAATAATTTATTTTGAAATGTTATAGGAAATGCTTCAAGAAAACAAGGACCATTAAAATTTTTTTCTGTTGTGTTTTATATAATAATTTATGTATATTTTTATTGTAAAATTAAACTAATAATAATTATATTAATAATAATAATATAAATGATATTTGATTTTTTTTTTTATAAAATGTCACTATTGATAATTATGTATCATAAATGCACACAATGAATTATTTTCTGTACAATTTGACAAAATGTACTTGCACATACTGATGTGGACACAGCACCACATGAAAACAAGTTATATTGAAATACTGTAGAAAATGCTTCAAGAAAATAAGAAGCATTACGTTTTTATTCTATTGTTTTAATTGTAAAATTAAACAAATATTATTAATATTTTTAATATTTATAAATTATTATTACTGTATTATTATTATTATTATTATTGTTATAGTTTTAAAATATGGCTCTAAAATAAGGATTTTAAGAATTTAAGATTTTATATAACTTTTATTTTTTAAATAAAATTATACATTTAAAATGAATAAAATAATAAAAATAAAAACATTCAAAAAATAATACAAGTTAAAAATAATACAATTTAAAAAATGTATTAATAGTAATTATTATTTAAAATATTATTATTATTATTACTGTGTTATTATTTGATTATATTGTTATTATTTTATTAAAATAATAACAAAAAAATAATAACAATAACAGTAAGTTATATTGAAATACTATAGAAAATGCTTCAATAAAATAAGAAGCATTGTGTTTTTTTCTATAGTGTTTTCTATATTAATTTATGTACAGTACTTTTTAATTGTAAAATTAAAATAATTATTATTTATAATAATAATATATTCTTACTATTATTATTAATTCTTGTATAATAGTTTAAAAAGGCTTTCAATTTCAGAATGCTTTTCTTTTATATAAATTAAATTCTATATAATTATATTTTTAAATAAATGTTACTATTAATAAGTATGTATCATAAATGCACACAATTGATTGTTTTCTGTACAATTTGACAAAATAGCAGCTTGAATGAAAATTATTCATATTATTCAAAATCATATTTAATAAAATTTTACAGAAGAAATTTGATGTTCTCTCAAGCATTTCTCTGACAGTCATATTAACTTTAAAAATTAATAGAAACAAAATTGTTGGTCATGATAGAAATGACATAATTTATTATTACATAATTTATGTTAAAATTATATTGCATTTTATTTCATTATTTCTTTGTATATATTATTTTCTTTATATATTATGTAAAATTAAAATAATGTAATTCATTTTTTTACACAGTTGTTTAGGTTTTCAGTTGTAGTATTTGTAAGTGTAATAACATCTTTTACTTTTTTATATGCAAAAAGCATTTGAAAAGTACTGTAGCTAAATAAATAAAGGCATAGTAAAAAGTTTACAAGATGTTTTTAATTTGAGCTTATGTAACTATATAACTATATAACTATATATATATATATATATATATCTTTTTCAATTTGATCAGACCTGATTCTGCTCTGTATTTTCTGCTGGTTTTAGCCGTTATATTTTTTGTGTCAAAGGTGAAAAAGTTGTGCCAGTTAGTGAGTCCACACCTTACTAGTCTGTCTCTGTCAGTTTGGGAATGAGACAGGTGAGGCTTATAAAGGTGAGACAAAGCCTGGCTTTGTGTTTTTTTTTTCCCTTGCTTTACTTTCTCTGTCTCTCTCTCTTTGTCTCTTCCCTTTTTCTTTTGGCTCGCCTCACTTGCGGTGTTGCTGAGATAAAGCTCCTGCCGTTGCAACACGTTTCCATGCTATCTCTCGCCATGGATATGCATATTACAGCCTCAGTGTAACTGAAGACAGCAGCTTTAGTCTTTCTTTGAGCTTGCAGCATTGATTTAAATCCTAGGAAAGACTTCAGACATGTAAAATAACAAATACTTTGAGGTTTAAAGCTGAGAAATGTTCTTGAAATCCACTTTAGATACTTTAGTACTTTTGATAACCAATTTCAAACGACATTAGAGTGTAAATGAGCAGCAGTAGCACAGCAGTTGAGACAAGGTGAACTGAATTTCAACAAACCGCTGCAGGAAACTCTACCCGACTGTTCGTTTTTTTTGATTCCCAAATCCTTCTCATGTACACAGGTCAAGTCTTTTGTCTCTAGGAGTCTGTGAACAGTCACACATTCCCTTTTCTGTATTACATTACAGATTCCACGCGTGTCTCTCGTGTCATGACAGTCTGTCAGATGCCGTTCATATCTTACATGTTTGGATTTATTCCTTGCTTACCGCTGGAACTTCACGCTGTGACGGAATGCGAATGCACACGCACGTTTGACTGTTATGAAAGATGACTTTTGAAGTATAATATTTTATATTAGTTGTAATCGGTTTCCAAAAAATATTAAGTAGCACAGTTGTTTTCAGCATTGATAAGAATGTTTCTTGAGCAGCAAATCAGCATATTAGAATGATTTCTGAAGGATCATGTGACACTGAAGACTGGAGTAATGATACTGTAAATTCAGTTTTGCATCACAGGAATAAATTACATTTTAGAATATATTCAAATAGAAAGCAGTTTTTTAAATTGTAAAAATATTTTAGAATTTATAGTCTTTTTATTGTATTTTGTAATCACATAAATGCAGCCTTGGAGAGCATAAGAGACTATTTAAAAAAAAAAAAAATCATAATTATTTCAAACTTTTGGTAGTATATACATTACTGTTCGAAAGATTTTTTTTTTTTTAGAAATTAATAATTTTATTCATCAAGGACAAATTAATTAAAAGTCACTGTAAAAGCACTTATGATGTTACAAAAGATCTAGTTGTCAAAGAATCCTGAAAAAAGTATCATGTTTTTTCATCATATGAAACAGCAAGAACTGATTTCAAGATTAATTATCAGAAATGTTTCTTGAGCAGCAGATTTGCATATTAGAATGATTTCTGATGGATCTAGTAAAGCTGAAAGCTGGAATAATGATACTGAAAATTCAGCTTTGCATCACAGGAATAAATTACATTTTTGAATATATTCAAATAGAAAACAGTTTTTTTAAATTGTAAAAATATTTTTGAATTTTAGTCTTTTTTATTGTATTTTTTTAATCACATAAAGGCAGCCTTGGAGAGCATAAGAGACTATTTTCAAAAACATTAAAAAAAAAAAAAGAAATCATAATTATTCCAAATTTTTGGGAGTATGACATTACTGTTCAACAGTTTAGATTGATTTCAATATTAGATTAATTTCTGAAGGATTTAGTAATGCTGAAAGCTGGAGTAATGATACTGAAAATTCAGCTTTGATCACAGGAATAAATGATATTTTAAAATATATTCAAACAGAAAGCAGTTGTTCTAAACTGTAATAATATTTCATAATTTTACTGTTTTATAATACTTCACAGTATTACTGTTTTTATTGTATTTTTTGATCAAATGAATGCAGCCTTGGAGAGCGTTAAAATTTTTTTCAAAAATGTTAAAAAATTATTCCCGAACTTCTGGTAGTATTGATAGTACCTCTGAACATGGATTTTTAATGGCCACATCTGTATACATTGATAACTGCAAACATTTTTGGTACTACAAGTTTTGCAAAATGTTAAGTTTAAATATGCAAATGAGGTATTATTTATATGCTAATTTGCATACATTTCTAGTACAAAAATCTAAACACTGGATGAAGTCAGTTTCAAAAATCTTGTTTTATTTTTTTGACATATTAGAGTCAAATGTTTTTACAGAGGGAATTTGGGGTATCACATTTTGTCACTCCATAATTCAGAAAATACTTAGAACAGACAGAAAACAATACATTTTTCACAGTTTTGGGGGGGAATAAAATATTGTATATAATCAAGCAAATTATATATGAACAAATCCCTCTGTAAACACATTTAAGATATAGGCAGGAATAAAAATGTAAAGTTTGGTGTTTGTAAGTGTTACTAAAGTGGAGATTTATGGCTCAGTGTGGAAGAAAAAGCTCATTTTGGGAAAACAGCTTTTAAAAATACGTATTTTAATTGAAATCTATTGACACAAATAGATAAAGTGCTATAAAAGAAACACTTAACAGTGTCTTTTAGATGTTTTCTTTTCACTAGTCTGAAAAAATACTTCATGAAAAACCAAAAAGCCCAAAATCTCAAATTTGACAGGTGCATGAAAAAACAGTGTTCCCCTTCAGTCGTTTCACTACGACGTTACATATGGGAACTCGCTTGAGAGTCCAATCATCTCCAAGCCTTATTCAAAAGGCCAATGAACATTCATGAACATTGGCGAGTGGTATTTGCATGCCGAGCCACTCCCCCGTATATACGGGTATATAAGAAGGCGGCGTGCAACCACTCATTCAGACTTTTGCTTTTGGAGCCTCGTCTTCTGAGCTATTTAAAAAAGAAAAAAAAAGAAAAAGAGTTCCTGAGTTCACACTCTCTCTGCTGGCGTGCTGCCGAGCTACTAAAAGAGCTTCATCTAAAAGAGCGTTCGGCAGCCGCCAGCCTAATCCTGCGGGCTGCCGTTTTCACGGCATCAACGCCTCCCGCACTCCAGCGAGCGCCCCGTCTGAGTGCACGGTTGTGCCGCGGTTTCTCCCTGGGCGGACCGGGATTTCAAAAGAGTGAATTTCTCGCGGCTGTCGAGGACATCTTCCCGGTATGTCTCTCCGGCCGTGCGCTTCCGGGTGCGGTAGTTTCCTCGCCTCTTTGGACGGACGTGATCGCTGTCTCGCGTGCCTGGGCCGAGAGCACGCTGAGGCAGCGTTCACGGATGGTACGTGCGTTCATTGCGAATGTATGTCCATGACTGCGTTAAAGTCCCGCCGCTCAGTCATGAGTAGGCACCCCTTGTTGTTTTCCCGCGGTAAATCGTTGAGCCGTCAAGGTTTTTCGGCTGCCACGGCGAGGCACTTGGGGGACATTCAGGTGACTATGCAGAATGTTCCGTCGGCCCCCAAAGCCCCGCGGACTTCTG